>NC_079167.1:54525446-54590446 GCF_947568905.1 Ostrea edulis
AATTCTCGCGTGAGACGTTAAAACAATATACAATCAATCAATCTGTCCTTCAAGTAGAGTTACAGTCTCGACAGAGATTTCTTGTTATTTTTAGAGAGACTTGTACACGAATCCTACATTTGCAGTGACTTCCACTGAATTTTTAATAGAAAATTGAGGATGGTATCCCTGTGAACTTCTGAAAGGTACTCCTTCACTTTTATGAATGCACCGTTAATATCATGCAATTAGAGCGGTGAATCCCCAGTTTAGTAATGACAAAATACCTTGACAATGGTGGTTTGATATTTTATTGTCAATAAATTCTGGACTTTCAATCTTTAAAAAAATCTGTAAACAGATAATAAAAGGTGGGGGAAGCTGGCGTCATCTACTTGTTTACACGAGACTTCTTTGTGTTCATTATCCCTTGTTGTCGTTGTTTTACGATGCCTGCTTTCTAGGGTACTTCGGATTCTAGCAATTACTGCTCCATGGGATCGTCCTATCGTGATAGAAATAGATTTCGAAGAAATGTTATCCAAAGAGCCGGATTTCTGAAATCCACGGAGAATGAAATGTGTGCCAAAATGTTCGGTGTTGTTTTAATTAATTGGCATTACAATGTTATTTATAAACGATTCTTCCTACAACTGCCAAATTAATACATTTATGTGCTCTAATGATATCAATACTTTTTATGAACTCCGGGAGAAATTATTTTGATACACCTGATCAATTGATTTGCAACTGGAAATAATTCTTGCGAAATTAATATAAGATGCTAATTCTAGCTCTTGATACTGTAGATGAAACTCTAGATCCTTGCGACTTCATATCTTATTAGTCTGCAATATCGCTATATTGGAACCTCACCAAGCTCAAAGGCGGATCTGCAGTTTTTTTGGACACCTATACATTACAATACTAACTAACCGAAAATGATATTTTTAACTAAATTACATATGTAGGTTTTTAGATTGTATGAAATAATGTGTACCGGTATGTATTGTATAGGTTTGGGGCCATTATAATCCATTACGATCGTCAATTCAGTTCAAGTTGTACTCAGATAGCATCCCAAATTGATTAGAGAGGATCTTTTATTGAATTAGGAGTATCTCCAGTTGGAATCCTCATTCGCTAAATTAAAATTCTGTCGAATTTTATTCGAGCACGCTTTAAATGGGTAAGTCTTTAAATAGAAGCTATCATTCCAGTATAGCTGTACATGTACCTACGTGTTACACAAGTTTTGTAATTTCAGACATTTGTTAGCTGACCTGTTTTTTTTTTTTTATTCTATTGAAGCAAAATTTATTAAAAAACTTCTACTTGAGAAGAACAAATCTCTTGCTGTCGCTTTCAATTCGACATTTAGATAAATCGACGTTTTTTTCTATCAAAAATTATTATTTTCATTCATATGTCGATTCGATATATCCCTGTGAACTCGAAATGAAAGACTCCACAGAGTCCTCCACTTCTGCTTCGTACTTTTTTGAAAATGAATATTGACGGCAAACTAACAACTCAACTTCATGATACATGTAATCGGGATGATTTCAACTTCTCAATCGTCAACTTCCCACATTTATGTAGCAATATTCCATTATCACCTGCATATGGTGTTTATATACCTCAAATGATTCGATACGTAAGAGCTTGTTCTGCGTATGATCAGTTTTTAAATCGAGACAGGCTACTGACAAACAAGCTGATGTTACAGGGGTTTCAACAGTCTCGTTTAAGATCAGCATTTCGCAAATTCTATGGTCGTTATAACGATCTAGTTTGCCAATTTACAACCTATCTTTAGGTCAAATACTGTCTAACATGTTTCATATCGATTGTTAGGCCGTTCTATGCACACTGATTTGACTATGGATTACTCCGTTTACCTGATCAAGATATAGGGCTTTCGGCGGATGTGACCTATCGACGGGGGATATTTACTCCTCCTAGGCGCCTGATCCCACCTCTGGTATATCCAGGGGTCCGTGTTTGCCCAACTCTCTATTTTGTATTCCTTAAACGAGTTATGAGATTGATCACTGTTCGTTATCTTCACCTTTCATAGATGTACAGTATTAAAAAAATAAATGGAATACGAATTGAAACATACAATATAACATGAGAGAGAAAGAGAGAGACTTGCCTGCCTTTCATTGTGCTCATTAAAGCTACACATTTAGCGTTTGTGCACGATACCGGTATCTAGGATTAAGGAATACCATTTTTTATTTTTACATTTTCAACTGTTTTCTCTTATACGAAGGCTGTTCGATATGTAATGTGTATTGTACGATACCTCAAAAGCATTCGACTAAATTAATTAAATGAATAGTGCATCCCTTCAAAGTATTCTCCGCGGTTTGAAATACATAATTTCAATCTCTGAATCCATTTCTGAAATGCGTCACGGTACGCTGATCTAGGTAGATCTCTGAGGCATTGACTGATGGCTGAGCCAAGAGCTTGTCGGGACTTGTAACGACGACCAGATAAGAACTATTTCAGTTTTGAAAAAGGAAAAAGTCGCATGGGGCTAGATCTAGAGAGTATGGTGGATGTGACAAGACAGTAACCTTCTCCGACTTCAAAAATTGCTCCACAAGCTCAGATATATGTGATGGATCATTATCATTATCATGAAGTACACGAACATGCCTAAACCCTGACACAGGGCGTCATTTATGATAATATTTCTTGAGCTTTTTTAGTAAAACATCTCGGTAATACCGACCTGCATCACTTTTGCCCTTCGGGACCGGAATTTGTATGGCTATACCATCACATGAGAAGAATATGCAATAAAGAACCTTCTTCGTGCTTATTGTTTCTTTTGGCAACTACAGGTCTTCTACCGTATTTAGTTAGCCATACCTTGTTTCCAATTTTTCTTACTGGTTCGAAATAGAGAACCCATGTTTCGTCACCAGTAACAATAACAATGTTACAATGTTTGCAAATTGTCTTTGATTGAATTTGGATCTTTCCTTTATGGCAAATTAGAATTACATAGTGCATTAAGACCTATACACCGCAATGCCGGTGTGCCACAGCCATTAGGTCTACAGCCATGAGTGATGCCGGTTTCCAAACACGCCAAATCATGTTTATGTCGGGGCATCGAAGGGAGGCGTCGTTGAAAACCTATAACAGAAATTTATCGAGTCAACAAAAGCGTTTAATGAGCTCATGTTTTCAACAATTAGCCTACAAATCCAAATCAAACCGTCCCTTACCTTCGTACACTTCCACATCCTCTGCGATGTCAGTTCTGTCAGGAGATTCATCTGCATCGTCTGTCCTGTATATAAATGATTTCCCTACACCTGACGACTGCCGCCCTGTTCTTCATGTTCCTCCACCTCAGTCTTCTGTTAACTCCGTTATGTCCACAGAATATCTTTCAAAGTCGGTCTTCAATAACTGCGTCTTCAACTTTCAAAAGTGAAAGGCGCAGCAAAGCTGTAACGTTGCACACACCCTTTCGCAGTACGTTTTTATCAGATTTTACCAAAGTTACCAATTTAGACATAAGGAAGAGTTTTCAATTATGCATTCCTGATTTAATGTATATGTCTTTGTTGACATACTTGCTTTTCAGTGTCTTTATAATTAAAACAGTTCTTCATTTGATGGAACTTTGTTGTGTGTTTTCGTCATTTTAAAAGAAGCAATATGTTGGTTAACAATATGAAATGTATGGAAACGTGTTGTTAATACAATTCAGCAATGGTTATCGATCAAAAATGTAAATATAAGTAATAAGGTATCATTTAAAAATATCTATCGGGATATAAATAAGGGTTGGTAAGTGATGAAATTTACCATAAACCCTCCGGAATTTGATCACGTGACCAACCCTTATTCATATCTCGAAGTAAATTTTAAAATGATACCTTGTTTCTTAAAAAGATTTTCTTTATGTGATTTATATATCCTCAGTTTGGAGTCTGAACCTTTGACCAAGGTGTCATGAGTATCACAATTTTGTAGATGCTCAATATGATTGTTAAGAAGTGAAGAAGATTCTCCAACATTTAATGCATTTTTACTACATGTAATGATCCATATAGTTCTAGCCTGGAGCATGAACACCTTACCTGAGGGTCATGAATTCACAGCTGTGGCAGAGGCCTCCATTCTCAATATAACTGTATGCATCTACTTTGTATATGTCCAGACCTGGCCCCTAACCTAAAAGTAATGAATTTCACGATTTTGATAGATGCTTCTTTGCTAACCATGCACCCAATTTTAATGCTAGATGTAAAGTAGAAAATTATTGGACATTATAATATTTATAAGGTTTTAGTCCCATCCCTTGGACCCAAAATGTCCCAGGATCTCACTGTTTCTGAGAAGTAACAAAATGGTTTACGACGGAAGATGCATTATGACGGTTATGATAGCATTGAGTCATCCATGTAACTGTAGTAGCCTATGATAAAAATACTTACAATGTATTATTAAAAAAAAAAAAAGAAGAACTCGAGTGCAATAGTTACGAGTGTATATGTAAGGAGGCACCTTGACCAAGTATTTTAGATAAAGGAAGCCAGCACGTAATGACCTTCTAAATCTTAACATGGCATGCTCTGTTATAGGTCCCTAGTCTGTTTAGATAAAGTCGTTAAAACTGTGAAGGTTACAGTCTTTTCTTGCAATTAAATTTTCGTTATTTTCGCAATATGCCATATAACCATGAAATTTAAATGCATTGAATATAACTTAGCCATAACATTTACAAACGATGAATATTGATAATATTGTAAATCGTGAATTTAACATGAAACTTGATTCAGATAATAAACCGTGAAAAAAGTGATGATAACGAACGGTGATCAATTTCATAAATCCTGTGATGAATAGAAAATTAAGATAAGGGCAAACACGAACCCCTGGACATACTATAGATGGAACTAAGTGCCTAGGAGGAGTAAGCATCCCCTGTTGATCGGCCACACCCGTCGTGAGTCCTGTATCTTGATCAGATAAACGGAGTAATCTGTAGTCAAATCAGTATGTACAAAACGGCCTATGAATAGGTATGAAACAAGACAGACAATATTCGACATATTGACAGGTTGTATTTGCAAATTATATCATTTTAACGACCTTAGAAATAGCAAAATACTGATTTTAAACGAGACTGTTGAAACCCCTGTAACATCAATTTATTTGTCAGTAGCCTGTTCCGATTTAAAATTGAACATGCATAAAACATGCTCTCGTGTATTGAATCAGTTGAGAGACATAAGCACCATATGTAGGTGAGAAGATTACAATCAGAATACGGAAAATTGATAATGGGGAAGCTGAAGTCCCCCTGTTTGTCATAAAGTGGAGTTGTTAGTTTGTGGTTAACAAAATATCCATAATGAAGTAGATATAGAAGGCTCTGTGGTGTCTTTTCGAGTTCACTGGGATATATCGAATCGGAATATGAATAAAAACGAGTACTGTTAATAGATAAAACGTAGTCAACATATCTACAGATCGAGTCGTGAAAATAACCAAGAATGAATTTAAAGGTGTATATAAAGGTGAAGATAATGAACAGTGATCAATCTCATAACTCCTATAAAAAATGCAAAATGAAGAGTTGGGCAAACACGGATTCCTGGATAAAGCAGAGGTGGGGTGAGGTGTCTAGGAGGAGTAAGTATCCCCTCTAGACCGGTCACACCTACCGTGAGCCCTGTATCTTGATCAAGTAAACGGTGGTCCTTAGTTAAAATCAGTGTGCCAAAGAACGGCCTAACAATCGGTATGAAACAAGTCAGACAGCATTTGACCCAATGATAGGTTGTATTGGCAAACTAGATCGTTATACAGTATCAATAGACATAGACAAGCTATACATATGTATGTAGTATAGTGAAAGCTAATCCTCAAAACATCAAATGCAGCTTACATAATAGAGATCCTGCTTCACTTAAAACGATTCCTAAGTTTTTTTAACTACCAAAATAAAAAACCAAAAATTTGCTGCCATCTTGTAAGACACTACGGAGCAGAACATTCATTAAAAGTGGTATCATTTCACTTCTTTACCAAAACAAACTTTGACACACATCTTGGTATCCTTCCTGATTAGATTTGGCCATTCTCTGTCTTATTCCTTTATGCTCTCAAAATATCTGCAGCTGCGTTTATTGTGCGAAGTCAGGAATGTACCCTTTAGTGCATGAGGTATCAATTAGCGCAAGCTCAATTAATTCTTTTGAAAATCACTTAAATTTCAAACCCATTGCGGTTCCGGTGGAGTTTCCCCTGAGTGTAACACAAAATATCATCATTGAGCGCTCTCGGTGACTTCGTTTTGACGTCACTATGGTACATGTAGACACTGGAAGGTAAAGAAAATACAAGTATCTTTGTAACGCATTCATACTTTAAAGCTGTATGGTCCGATGTTTATCTATCATTTTCGTACAAAATTACTTTAAAGCAGATTAATTAGTTTTTAAAGCTGTTAATTTCCCCGTAATTACCTGCATGAAATCATTTGTCTGTAAAAGAAAACAGTGATAAGATTATCTAGAAAGTAAATATAGCGGGTACGCATAAATAAATTTGCCGCTCGTTACATGTAAGTCTATTAGGCGTCTATCAATAGCCCTACACGCATCATGGCAATCCCAACATGACGTATATAACTTAGCCTCAACTGTTTAGAATTACTAAGAGGTAATTAATATTTTTATTTATTCCTAAACTTATGGCACGGTGCTATAGTAACTATACACAGCTTTACACAGACAAGACCACCGATGCGATGAGTCTGAACTGGACTCGTCACTGTCATTTGATTCGTGTATTATGGAATGACCGAGTGACAGTTGTTTGTAAACACCGATTTAAAATCAAATAATTTTGGTCAAAACTGGTGAAATGTATGTCATGTTGTACAGCCTCATAAATACTTATGTGTGATGATTTAACAGCGTTTTTACAAGGTGGAAAAAATGTCGATATTCTGACCATACAGCTTATGTACACTTTGGTATGATCATACACGTGATGTTCATTGGAGAATACAGGGAAAAAATGTGACTTTTTTCTTGCCATACTCTAAAAATAGCATCACCAGTCCAGAGATTAAGACTAGTGCAATATTGTAACAAAATTAAATTATTTATTCAAAATGAGCCCTGTGATGTGTTTGATTTATATTGGGAATTTGTTTGTGTCAAATCTAATAGCAATCTGACTTAGAAATAGAACAGAAAAAGTGACCGTCTACGTAATTTTTTAAAACACTAGTATTAAAAGGCAAAATATCAACAGACCTGGGTCACTTTGATGTATTCTTAGACGAATCTAAAGAGAAGATTGACTCCAAATGACTTGATTTCTTAACTTCAATTTTCTTCTTTAATTCTAAGGACGATCTCGGAAATTGGAGGTTTTAGCCATATCCATGATATAAATAACTAACGTATTATTTCAAATATCTTCTGAATGCATCTATCACGAAAACGCCTCTCAGTCCTTGTAACTGAAGCTCTTAGTGTATAAACCTTTGCCTTGAGAAGTTCGCGTGGAAACTCCAACAAATAATAAGATACAAGTATCTTTGAATACGTAAAGTACGAATGGTTTCTTATAGAAAAATATTTTTGGTGTCATCAATACAAACTTACAGAGGTCGCAGTCTGTATTCAAGGGGGAAAACAGACAACGACGCACCACAATTTCCCTAATACATCATCATTAACTTCAAACAAATATTCAAGTCAAAAGATTATAGAAGATTTTTTTTTTCATTTCATTTTCTACAACCGCATCTAATTCTTTAAATCTGAACTCTCTTAAAATGAAACAGTGTGTTGACAATTAAGTATTATATTAGAACACATTAAATGCACTCTGTGTATAATTTTTACATTATACACTTTCTATTGCTTTGAAAAACTAAACATTATAGAATTGTCGCCTTCACAAAAATTTAGTAATGGGTGGGAGGACCTCAGGTGTGCACACGGCTCAGATATTGATGTACAATGACAACGCAGAAAATGAAATCTTGATTGACTTTGGAGCAGCGCTAAAGTGTGAAATTACAGGTTCCGAGAACAATACAAGACATATTCGAAATACCTCCAATCTTTTTATTTCTTCAAAAGGATTAAATTTCAGTTTTGAAATTCCTATGGTAATGAACATTATAAAAAATCTTTACATAATGTAGTTTGATGTAATATGGGTTAATTGTGACGGATAGATTTTTTTATATTTAGTTACCATGTGCAAAGCAAAGTGTCAAATACCCGAAGTACAACAGGGCTTAAGGATTTCCATATGTATATCTGTCTTCCATGGGGGTAGGTTGTTCGGTAAGGCCAGGAAGGTAAACTCATTGTCTGTCGTTTTATGAGTTGCTTGAACCATCAGGTCCTCTTCTGATGGAATTCAAGATATGAGCAGAAGATAACAAAATTAGGTAAAACTATTTTGTATTAATGCATACAATATAACAAAAAGACATTAAATGTGACCATTAAACCCCTCTCCCAGTATATAGTGACGTGACTGCCCGCCACCTGCAGAGCGCAGACACTATATAGAGCGTCCCACTGCGCATGAACATGCACCGAGAGCATTGACCGCCATCTTCTTCCTCTTCATTTTCTCCTCCAATCTAAGTATACCCTTGATTAAGAGAGAGATTACGGAACACGGGTCGACTCCTTTCTTTTTGATTTAGAATCATATCACTATTTGCGCAGTTGAAGGAATGCTTTAATTTATTCGGTAAAATTTTTATGCCTTACAGTGTTGATGACGGAGTTTATGAAATAGGTTTCTATGTTATTTAACTGTCATTTGTGAGACGAAGGTGGGTAATTTGCTGTGACAAGGTCATTCAAAGATAACATCCCCACCACACAACGAGGCCGGATTGGAAAAAATGGACTGAGAGCAGTCGTCAGATCGCTTCCCATTTTGATGTTTGTGATACGAGTAGGAGAAATTATCACCGTCTTGTTTAGACACTTAAATCTATAATTTGTTTGGATACGAGCGGTATTGTAGAATTAGTAGGCCACAATGTCGAGGAATATTTTGCAAAAAAAGCGGTCGAGTGTAAATTAAAGCAAAAGATGTTATGGGGGAAATGCGACTGTTAGTGTTACGCATTGTGGGGTATTTGGTTGCATTCGTATAGATTGAACGTTGAAAAATATAATCCATATTTGTGTTTTAAAAATTTAAAACAAAAATTACAAAATATTTAAATTGCAAAGGACAGTATTTAAAGGACTAGACATTAACCCATTCATGCAGGGGTGGGCATCAGAATTTGGAAGTAAAAATCATACATTGGAGTTTTGTTGTCTTCAAAGTAAAAAGTACATATATTATTATCAATTACATGGGGATTTGTTGTGACCATGTTTTGTTTGAAAATGGAAGTTGTATACTAAATAATGTGTAAATGTGATGTCTCCATATAAGTGAAATAGTTTTGAAATTTTGTTAAGCAATCCTTTGATACCAAGACCTATCACCAAAGGACTAAAGTAAGAAATTATTAAAAATGGACCTCTCTCCAAATTTTATCTTTTTATGGTCAAAAGGCGTCTGCTTATCTAAAACAATTAATCGTTTCCATCTCTTCCACACACTTTCTTTCTACGGGCTTTTATAAATAGCTATGAAATAAATGCGTTGACGATTTAAAGTTATTTTGACGTCCATGTAATGCTGAGCTAGTTTTAAAACTATCAATATTCATTCGAATGGTGTAACAGAGATTTTTAACTGTATCATTTTGTATCAAATTCTTCATCGACCGCCCCCCCCCCCCCCCCCCTTCATATAAATTTGTGTATATGCCGGAAAAGAATATTCATTTTAATAATAAATGGAACATCGTAGGAAAAAATGCATTTGTGTTTTGCATGTAAGCTTGTGAAATTCATAGCCCTATGATTGATTGTAGCATTTTTTTGTTCTTATTATATTTTTAGTAGAGATACCATTCCAAGAAATGAATTAACAAAGAAAATTTAAAAATAGCTATTAATATAATACAATAAATTTACAAATATACATAATAACAATGAAAATGAATATTAAAAGGACCATACTACACGAGAACAATAGACGGCGATAATGTAGTGCTCTTTCAATAGCAATGTTTCACAGTCGTTGTATTGTTGTTTTGTAATTGGAGGGGGTGTTATGATTACTGGATACTAATAATGATTCCACATCATTACCATGCTTGTATTCTCTAGTCAAGATCTCAATAAATTAATACTTGCACAATGTAGCCATGTTCATCAAAACTCTAGACCGACTCACCGAGACTACTGAATTGGTTCTAGAGTGAGACTCTGGCTTTAGATAAGGACCCCCACCCCCCATCTGTCTCCCCCTGTCAAGCTTTCCACCAGAAGTCTGACACTAGAACCATTATGATTGAGTTTTAAAATTTCAATGATTACCGAAAAATAATCCCAAAGTGTGTGAAAATGTGTTATTGCTGGGAAATAAGAATACGATATTTGTAAATTGATAAGCAACCAACCTAGTGCATATATAGTCGAGATGAAATACACCATGCACATGATATTGTACTATAAATTCCGTGAATTAATGGCAAGCCGTTATACTACTTATTCAAAAATGATATATCTCTTTAACTTAGAGATATATCGCTTAAACTTAAAGAGATATCCCTAAAGCTAGAGATATATCTCTTAACCTTGAATAATAATCCTTATCTTGGATATCTCTTAACCTAGAATAATAATCCTTAACTTGGATATATCTTAACCTTGAATAATAATCCTTAACTTGGATACCTCTTAACCTAGAATAATAATCCTTAACTTGGATATATCTTAACCTTGAATAATAATCCTTAACTTGGATATCTCTTAACCTAGAATAATAATCCTTAACTTGGATATATCTTAACCTTGAATAATAATCCTTAACTTGGATATATCTTAACCTTGAATAATAATCCTTAACTTGGATACCTCTTAACCTAGAATAATAATCCTTAACTTGGATATCTCTTAACCTAGAATAATAATCCTTAACTTGGATATCTCTTAACCTTGAATAATAATCCTTAACTTGGATATCTCTTAACCTAGAATAATAATCCTTAACTTGGATATCTCTTAACCTTTAGTGATATCTCTTTAACGTAGAAATATATCTCTTTATCGTAAAGATATCCCTTTATCAACGTAAAATAGATATCTCTCAAAGTTCAAAAGATATACTTACAGATTTTTAAATGAAGATATCTCTCTAACTTTGAGTTATCTTTTAAAGCTAAAGAGACGTCTTTTTCCATTTACTTTCGCCTCTTCAGGACCGTACGTTTCAGCCGTGGCTTGTGATGATGTGAATTACGTTGAAAGTGAGTTCTAAACACATATAATGTAAAATGATTGCGTACATGCTAACTTAATCTGGAATGCTAAAATTGATGTTGTGTCATTTCCGTGCGATTTCACCGGTGTTGAGGTCGTTGGAATTTGAAACGTTTACCATTTCTGTATAATATCCCCCCGCCACACACACACACATTGCAAGATCAAATATTTGAGTTTTAAATGCATATGTGACAGTAATCGATTTCGTGGACACGCAATATAATCAGCATAATATTTGACGTCACAGATGTGTCTCAAAAATTGTACGCAGGTACATGCATTTAGATTTTATTGATGCAACAGACAAATTGGCATAGCAAGAGAACATACGCTCGAAAAGAAAACTTTTTAATAGATGTTCCCTATGAGCTGACCTGCTTTACTATCATTTTACTATTTTTTATTATCATTATAAATTATCATGTGAACGTACTCGTGAATTACACATATTCATGTTTTTGAAAACAGTAGAAGTCACTCTTGTGCAATGACGTCAAAGTGATACTGTTATTCATTTATTCATTGGCGGATCCAGAGGAAGGGGGTCCGGAGGTCACGACCCCCCCCCCTTTCGTCAGAAAATGTTGCTAATAAAAGGTAGATATAACGCATTTTGAGGGTGGTGCCCCCCATCCCCTTTGAAAACCAAAATTATTGGTAGAACCCCCTTTCAAAAATTCCTGGATCCGCCCCTGTTATTTATTGGTATAATCTGTTTTACTGTCATGTAGCTGTCATTTTGTCACAAAAAATTTAATTCAATGAACATTGCTTTATATCATATATTTCAGTATATCTTTAAAATTCTTCTCAAGAACAGCATGGCCATGATTAATCATATTGATATGGAAGCATCTTCAGGTAGTACAAATTCAAGTTTGTTCAATTCAGGAGCCCAAGAGGTAGGATGGAGCCACAATCGGAGATCAATGTTTTATTTAAGAAATGAAACTTATAATTCTTTGTTTGATGCATGTATCAAACGAAACATTGGACGGAAAACTTCATCAATGCGTGTAGCGCATTGATGAAAAAGTTTTCCATCCAGTGTTTCGTTTGATACATGCATCAAACAAAGAATTATAAGTTTTATTTCTTATCATTTAATTATGTTTTTAAGATAGAAAAACAAATAGTTTCTCCCACCAAAAAGCTTGATCAACGTTTTTGAAATGGCGCGTAGTAATACATATATATGCAAGAATGAAAACAACAAACGGCATGGCTGTGCGTTCAGGTGAGGAACAGTTACTGTGCAGATCTAAATGGATTATACGCCAAATTAAAGGTGCAATGGTTAAAAGCTGAATTAAATATAAAGGAGGATAACAAGTGGTGACTGGATTTATGCTGCATTGTGTTGGAGATGTTGAACACTGGTTGTGTCGTTGGAACGGTGGAATGCAACTCGGCTCCATTTCAATATCGAGTAAAAAGTTCAACACCTCTTCATCTACATGTAAAACGCACTCGTTGACTGAGCCCCATATAACGCAGTTCAATTTCATTAATATTTACCAGATCAGAAGTCGCCACTTGCTCCGTCATGTTATCGATCTCGTAAAGCAGACGATTCATACCGGGAATTCGTGTAATCTGTCTACTTCTACCAGTAAGGGGTCTACGTCATCAAGTTGACTATTTTGCCACGTCATCGCTTATGAATTGTTTCTTTAAATTAATTTGTATTTTATTCATATCTTTAGTTGTGCTTATTTTTGATAGCAATGAAAAACAAAAATCAAACGAATGCATGTCGTTATATAAAATGCTTGTGTAGAAAATCCCGTTCTATAAATAGCGCTAAAATTAGAACGGGGAAGACGCATTCCATAGAAAAGTAGTCCCGCGTGCTAAGTGCAGATGAACTCCGAACGAAATTTTGACAGAGAAATCAAACGAATTTTTCAACCAATCAGCATCGTTGTTAAGTCTTCACTTTAAAAGTTATTAAATGATATGGGAATATACAGGAAATTGATTAAAACAAATTCTTCTTAAGATTGGCAGGACCACACTAAACCATATGGGGGGATGTCATTTTTGTCCTGTTTGTCTGAAAATTGAACCTTGAAAACTCTCATATTTCATCTGTGCATTCATTGTGACAAAACCTTTCTTTTGGTATCGAAGTTTTTAACACTGTGACCACGGAGAAAACCTATCATACTCAATATCTCCTAAACTATCTAAGTAGGGTTTCATATTTTGTATTTGGATTCCTTATGGCAAGGAATTTTATTTGATGTCATGATAATTGACCTTGTCACCTTGACTTTGGAGTTCGACCCAATTTTCAAAACTTTAACTGAAACTGAACCTTGGTCATAACTTCTGAATGATGAAGGATACATCTTTCATATTTCATGTATACATTCCTTTTGACAAGACATTTCTTTTGGTACCCTTTTTTTTTTTACTTTGTAACCTTCACCTTGGATTTTTGCCTATTTTTAAAAGAGCTAACTTAGGCAATATCCCATGAACTGTTTGAAATAGGGCTTTTATATTTTGTACATAGATTCCTTATGGTAAGACATTACATTTCATAACATGGTTTTTGACCTTGTATCATGGTTATGTCATGACCATTTAGAGTTTGCCACAATATGGTTTCAAACTTTTTACGAGAAAAAGACTGCAAAAAATCTTTTAACAAGATGTGTTTGTGAAACACAAATGCCCCCGATAATGGCCAATTCCAAAGATGGCCAAGGTCACAAGGTTAAATATTTGGGTACCAGTAGAAAGATCTTGTCACAAGAAATGTTCATGTGCAATATGAAAACTCTAATATTTACCATCTAGAAGTTATGACCAATGTCAAATTTTTCAAAAGCAGGTCACATGCCAAGGTCAAAAGATTTAGTACCCATGGAAAGGTCTTGTCACAAGGAATACTCCAAGGTCAAGGTCACAGGATCAAAAATGTTGGTAACCTCGGAAAGGTCTTGTCACAAGGAATACTCATGTGAATTACCAAAGCTCTAGCACTTGCTGTTCAAACGTTATTAGCAAGGTTAAAGTTTCAAACAGAATGACAGACAGGACAAAAACAATATGCCCCCCCCCCCCCCCCCGATCTTCGATGTCGGGGGCATAAAAATCGCAATAGGTGAACAAAAGCAGGTCCAAGGTGAATTGGGTGAGCGATGTGGCCCATGGGGCTCTTGGTTTTCTATATATATGCATAATATTAACCGACATCCTTTATTGAAATTAGATAATAGCAAATAATGGTGCTATAAATACCGCAAATCACTGTTATTACACTGAAATGTAATTCACATAGTTTACTACATTGCTTTTGGGATTATTAAATTATCTGTGTTTATTGTGGCTGCAATGCATTACTACACAGGTACACTGTATGCTACAGAGGCGGAAACATTCACTGCTCGTGGTAGATCAACAGTAGAGCGTTCGCTTCGTAACCGGGACGTCGTGAGTTCAAGCCCTGTTAGTGTCAAAGTGATTCCTCCTTCGCCAAACGCTCGGCATTTAGAAGTGGGAATCACGGGTCTTTCGGATATGACCGTAAAAACTTAGGTCCCATGCCACGACAGGCGTTGGCACGTTAAAGAACCCTCACTGCTACAGTCCTACAACTGATGACGTCTCAATATGAATGAAAAATTCTCGACGGGGCGTAAAACAAACAAACAAACAAACTTTATGAAGAAAATCTAGAACTAATTGATTTTGAGAACCCCCAAATCCTTCCAATTTCTACTTTTTAAAAGTTGAAGTGATGTCTTGATCCAAAGCAGAACTTTACAAGTCTCACATGGAATAGAGTCGACTTCCTGGCAGGTAAGTCCCACTATGGGGGAAGTTTCACTCTATAACTAGTTGTATGCTAATCAACTAACAGATTAATTGTGGTCTCCAAATGGAACGGCAAAGCATCAGTATGTGAGTTTATGCCGAAGTTCATAGGAGTTAGAGCTGTTGTGAGGGTCACGTGGCATTTGTTGTTTTGACTCAGCAGGTGTATGAAAGAAATAAAGGATTAACAGCGGATCTAAGGTCGATAATCCGGATTTCTGCGACGCCTTGTTAACTTTTAATGAACATCCTTTGATAATCCTTGTAAGAAGACACCACGAAGGGATTAACTTGTAGTTTACAAGTGACAAGAAAGGGAGAGGGGTGCGATAAGAATAGTTCACATACAACTTGTCACCATCGTGAAAATCTGGGTCTCTCATCAAGTCACAATTAGTTGATATCGTTTTACATTCTAAATCTTCTCATGATCATGTCATTTTGGCGAAGATTTGACCAAATTTGAAACTTCATCTGTTCGATGAGTTGCATAACCTTTGTAACATGTGGACACCCTTAGCGACCAGCGACCCAGGGGGGAAATGATCATATGTCGGCAATCTGTCATTCACGTCATATTATCATTTTTCTTTACGTCTTCTTTGACACCTTTGTCGTTCGTCTGAGAGCATCACACCGTTACGTCCTCAATGTGAAGTGTCTCTGCTCAGCTTTTGGCATCGATGAAACTATACAAAAAGAAAGCCTCTGATTTTTTTTATTGGATGTTTGAAACCTCTGGAAATGTAAATTGAAATTTGGCATGATTATCTCGCTACCCCAAACTCTCTATTTCGAGGTTAATTAAACGTTCTCTCTTGTAATACACAGGATCGTAACTACCCACTTCACTCATTGTGTAAATCTAGGACAGAAAAGGAAAGTACGTAGATAGTTTGTGGTAGTCGTAGTACACAAATAGGAAGAATTATTTATTGATGTACTCAACGTGTGTGACACGTCATGTTATGTGTTTGTGTTGCTTTATACCAACAACAACAATTCTTTGAAGTGCCCTTGACTGATTTTCATTGCGACAGAGAAAAATATATGGCTTTAAAAAAGAAATTTTTGCGGATGATGAATTCGTGTGCACCAGTTTAGAAAGCATTTTGTCAAATACATATTACAGTGACATTAATAACTTTACAGTAAATTTCATTCATGAAAGGTTTTAATTAAAAAGGCCCCCCAACATGTATAGTGAATGGTTAAACCACACTAGTGCATGTTCCAAGAGGGATAACTTGTTCAGGAAAAAAGTCACACAAACCTGTGTTGGCAGTTGCTGAACCAGTATGATTTTCTTAAAACAGTTAAAGAAAAATGTGAACTTTTGAAGAAAAAAAGTTTTTAGACGTTATATCACAAATAAGAACGATTACCGACGAATAGGAATAAATGGAATGTTTAATTTATACCTGCTTGATGAGGTGGAAAAACAGACTTATTTAATAGACTATTTAACGTTACAAACACAACAAAGTGGAGGACGCGGGAGAGTTAATGCGTGTCATTCGTCCATCCACTCACAGACTGGATGAGATCAGGAAGAAATGGTCCTCCTGTACTACATGTAGTG
This sequence comes from Ostrea edulis, assembly GCF_947568905.1. Taxonomy (NCBI): domain Eukaryota; kingdom Metazoa; phylum Mollusca; class Bivalvia; order Ostreida; family Ostreidae; genus Ostrea; species Ostrea edulis. Next base: position 54,542,253 of record NC_079167.1, read on the forward strand.
ACATATAGAAGAGGGCGTCCCAATAACGCCGAGAGGCTGTGAAAACCGCGAAAGTCTGTACTTACTCACGATAGTATCGTCGTTTAAATAATCTGGCGGGTTGTCAATGTCTCTAAATGTCTTTTCACGGTTTCTGTGAAATATTCGCTTTAATAGCATGGTTGCCACCATATTTATACCAACTTGAATGATCTTAGGACAAAGGTTAAGGACGAACTTATGGCGAGGCCTGAATTCAGGAGAGCTTCAAGAAATCCTAATACATACTTAGGACACGTCTTAGTCCTAAGATACCTTCGTGAACATGCCTGCTGGATATGAACTATCGAGATTCTACGCAATATGAAGATGTTCGCGTTAACTACATGTAATTGTTGTAATGTAATTCGGAGGGGGGTTAAGTTACAAACTACACGACACATTTCGGAAATCGTAATGTTCATTCAAGATTTAGAGGTCACCAGCCTCGCTTAAAACAACATATTTTTGAATCTGCAGATTCTTATACTACAGGGTAGTAGAATTATCATCCGCTAAAATTTGAATAAATCGTTATATTCATAAAAACGGTCTTGTTTGGAGAAAATTCAACTTTCTAAGGAATTCATAAATTCGGTGAATTTTACTCAAACAAATTCTAAACATGGGGCATATAGACCTGCAAGGAAATAAGATCTAAAGTCTGTACTTGATACTCACGACATATAGACCTGGAAGGAAATATCTAAAGTCTGTACTTGATACCCACGACATATAGACCTGCAAGGAAATATCTAAAGTCTGTACTTGATACCCATGACATATAGACCTGCAAGGAAATATCTAAAGTCTGTACTTGATACCCACGACATATAGACCTGGAAGGAAATATCTAAAGTCTGTACTTGATGCCCACGACATATAGACCTGCAAGGAAATAAGATCTAAAGTCTGTACCTGATACCCACGACATATTCTAGTTTAAAGAAAGTTGATACAGACAAGAGGTGGATGCACGAGTTGATATACACATGTACATACATGGTTTGATTTGGTTATAATAAGATGAAATTCCTTAAAAAAAAGAATGGGGCTTGTAAATTTTCTATTGATGTATATATTATCCCTCCCTATATAAATTTTCCTCACTCTTTTGAACGTAATTTAGAAATCATGGAAATAAATTACATTCTATATGGTAATTTGTATTCATTTTATATATAAAAACATAAATTTAGTTTTCGTTTGCGTCATTTTAGAAAAAAAGTTTGTAGCAAGTGTCGTTAATCTTCATGGGGATATTCGGAAGCCTGTAAAAGGTAAAATCATACCAACAGAACAACACTACGCGATCATGAATTATAGGTTTTGTTTAGGTATTGGCAGTAATATGTAACTAAGGATATGTTAAATAACTGGTTAAGAACATTTTCATACTTGCTAACAAAGAGGGTGTTGCACTTCTGTGGTTTATTCCTAAATCACTTGCACTTCCACATTAAATCTGCTAGAATGACGCTAAGACTCTTGTGAAAGCATGTCTGCGAGCAATTTTTTAAAAAGTATGTTGCTTGAATTTACAGTGACCGGTGATTAAACCCTGGGGTATCCTAGCTACTCAGAAATTTTCATGTACAGCAAATATTTGATTGAAAATTTACCATATATACAGTTATATTAGCACATTCATCAGATTAAAATAAAAACGACATCAAAGTATAACAGGTAACCAACACGAACTAATGCGCTCCCATTCCTGCTTGTTTGACAATGATTGAAATTAACCTGTGTGAAGCAATCCTTGTGGACGATATGAAATCAAATAGAGAATACACATCAGAAATAAAAGGTCCATGAGCCACGTAGCTTAGCTGTAATGTTACATACTGCAAAACGTGGAGGTCGTTTTATCGATAAGTAAGCTTGCTTTGTAGAAAACTACAGTGACTAACATTAAGAATACTCCACTAGATACTGATAAATATCGTAAAATGATGCAAGTGAATAGTCAATCGTTTGAAATCGTGATTATAAAATTCTTACCGATGAGGTCAGCTGCCATTTTTTTTTTTTTGATAACCGTAATATATATGTTGACTACGGTCACTGGCTTGCACACAGTGAATTCCAGCCAATTTATAACGTTAAATGTATGAAACATAGGCGCTCCCCTGCTTAATTGTTATATATATATATATATATATATATATATATATATCTACTATACTATAAACATAACAAGGCATGAAACTCGCCTCCATGTTGGATTCCGCTTAGGGGCACTTTCTGACTAGTAACGAGAGTTTTTCGCCCAAGTCCGGCTTTTCTCAGACATTGGAGACTGTTATTTATTGAAATAAAATAAAATCAGGCTGAATCTTGCAGAATATTCGGCACATTCACACGTTTTCTAACTTTTTTCAGCAACACACCCTTCTTCGGCCGGAAGTTCAAAGTTTAACCGATTTTTAGACAACTCGATCGTCGTTGACTTCATAGACGTTTTCTAAAAGTCCGAGAATTTTGAGCGGAAATTTTGAATTGAATATTGTATACATAGTAATATAGTAAGTATTGCGCGAACTTTTGAAGGAAAAATTTGAGATGTCCTATGAAACAAGAAGGAAACAAAATGTTAGGGGATCACTCTGCAATATTACAGACAAAACGTTTCATTTTTTTTTTTCTGAGCTGGAGGTGGAAGTCAGAAAACTCTGTACAGACAAGACATTACAGACCTACAGGAGAGAGATGTACACATACATAGAAAAGTCACTGTTAGGAAGACAAGAGCTTCACAGAGCATTTACAGAATTGTTCCTTAATGACCACCCAGGAGGTGTCATTCCTTATAATCAGACATGTAGCTGTATAATCTGTGATGTTGTGAGTGAACTTTTCCAGCAAAGTGTTAAGTTATTCACAATCTAATTAAAATTAGATCCTTTGATCCGCTCATCTACTATCGCTACACAAAGCCCTTGTGTAGCGATAGTAAATGAGCGGATCAAAGGATCTAATTTTAATTAGATTGAGTTATTAATGAAAGTGAATTTGGCACAGTTTAGAAGAAATTTTCTTCATGCTCTACAAGTGAAGAAGAGTAAAGCACTCAGACAGAAAGTGATGACTAAAACCAAATGCAGTGATAAAAAATTTAATTTCAGCTTTCTTCTCAATGATTCTTCAGAAGACAAGAAGTGAATCAAGAGTGAAATTTTGAATATTAAAAGATTTGAACAGATTTTCACTAAAATGCAAATTATTCAAATAGGCAAAGCTTATGGACTTTCTCTCAACCAAAGGCAGAACAAATCTGTGACGATCGAGTTGTCTAAATCGGTTAAACTTTGAACTTCCGGCCGAAGAAGGGTGTGTTGCTGAAAAATGTTAGAAAACGCGTGAATGCGCCGAATATTCTGCAAGATTCAACCTGATTTTATTTTATTTCAATAAATAACAGTCTCCGATGTCTGAGAAAAGTCGGACTTGGGCGAAAAACTCTCGTTACTAGTCAGAAAGTGCCCCTAAGCGGAATCCAACATGGAGGCGAGTTTCATGCCTTGTTATGTTTATAGTATAGTAGATATATATATTTTTTTAACAATTAAGCTGGGGAGCGCCTATGGTATGAAAGGTGAAGATAACGAACAGTGATCAATCTCATGAATCCCATAAGCAATACAAAATAGATAGTTGGGCAAACACGTTCACTGATAAACTTTTTTTATGAATATATTTGCACTTAGCAGATGATCAACGCCGCAAATACTGGTATTTAACTTTCGACTATTTTTGCATATTTTACGTCACCTGAGTCACTCAGATGACCTATTGCAATTGGTCTGTGTTCGTCGTCGAGAGTTGTGCGTCATCCATCGTGCATTAACAATTAAACATTTTGAACTTCTTGATAACTACCATTCATTTTTCAAATTTGGTATGAAGTATCCTTTGGACAAGAAGGGCATAAATTGTAAATTCCTTGATTCCCGGGGTAGGGGTTCTGACTCCAGGGCAGAGTCAAACTTGGTAGATAGTGTTTATGTGTGAAATATTAAAATAACATCTTCTTTAATGCTTTTGACACTAGATTGACAGTAAATGCATATTTAAAAGTAGCAGGTAGCCCTTAACCAAAATTTTAAATTTCATGATCCCAGGGGCAGAGGTTTTGGTAACCCGATTGGAGCCAACATGGTCATGTATAGTGATTAAAAGTGATTATAACTACCTTCCTATTCTTTTCAAATTTGACAAGAAGCATCTTTTGGACAAGGGGGACATAAGTTGTAAATTTCAGGACTCCTGCACCTCCGAGGCCTTAGGGGCGGAGCAAAACTGCCAAAATTGACCAATTTTCAAAAATCTTCATCTCTCATATCTGTAAGAAAATAAAGATATAGCCATGTTGACCAGGAAGGTATCTACGAAAATTGTAAATTTCATGACCATTTTTATGGTCAGACATGTACATAGTATGTCGGGCTTCGTAGCTTTCATCTTTCAGGTGTTGAATGACAGTGGCCTCTAGGAGAGTGTTACGTGTATGAGCGAGAGAGACTGCTGCTTTGCTTAAGTCCTTCATAATATTAGAAAATGTCCTAAGAATTATTTCGAACTACCATTTGACAGGGACACGGCTTCCTGCTGTATTTATTGTACAAGAATGCAAACTCATCTGCCTTCTCAATAAGTAATTTCAACAGTTTCACTGGGCACGTGTCTGTGGGACAAAATCACCAGTGTGGTTAGAAACGAAATATTGAAGGAATCCAACTTCAGTTGACAAAATGGAAATATGCACAATGTCTAAGAATAACTGTGTTGGTCAGTGCATTTTTAAAGTAGGCTTAATTTTTTTTTCATGTCACTATATTCGATCTTTGTGTCGAGTTGATTTGGACTCCTTGTCTTTGACAATGTCAACATTTCTTTTCAAATCTGCTAGTTTTCGGGTAATGTCAACATACAGTATAGTATTTAGCTCACCTGAGCTGAAAGTTCAAGTGAGCCATTCTAATCGCCTGTTGTCCGTCGTCTGTCCGTCTGTCTGTAAACTTTTTACACTTTCGACTTCTTCTCCAGAATCACTGGGCCAATTTGAACCAAACTTGGCCAAAAGCATCCTTGGGTGAAGGGCTTTCAAGTTTGTTCAAATGAAGGGCCATGTCCTTTCAAAGGGGAGATAATCACAAAAATGCAAAAATAGGGTGGGGGTCATTTAAAAATCTTCTTCTTAAGAACCACAGAGCCAGAAAAGCTGAGATTTACATGAAAGCTTTCTGACATAGTGCAGATTCTAGTTTGTAAACATCATGGCCTCCAGGGGTAGGTTGGGGCCACAACAGGGAATCAAAGTTTTACATAGAAATATATAGGGAAAATATTCAGATATGGGCCAAGGTGACTCAGGTGAGCGATGTGGCCCATGGGCCTCTTGTTCATTTTTCTCGGGCCTCGCCTCACAATAGAATCTCTCCAGTAAATGGTTAAATTTTTCTTTTGATATCGCTTCAAAAGCAATAGATTGGTCTCTTCATTCTCTGCTCCAGTCTAATGAAAAGATCAAGATACACTTTTATATTCAATTTGCATTTCAATTTTTTTTTAATTGTCAAAAATCAAATATTTTTGTAGCATGAATTATAGTGTTTACATCATGCTAAAACAGAAAAATATGACTTATTAAGTAGATTTTTAAAATTGTTTTATTGGAAATATTAATAATGTATATTCATTCCAACATACATTTAAGGTCTACATGGTACACACTTTCCTGCAGGAAAGAGGAACGGGTTCAATTCCTGTTGTCGGCAGTGCTTTTGAATATTGGAATGAATATTTCAATTTCAATGAAATTTTTATTTCAATGAATTTTCATTCTCTATTTATGTATATAAACTTTGTAGCTCTTGATATTTGCAAATCTATGAACTGTTTACCTTGAATTATTTATTTTACAGTCCCAGTGGGTGTTTCTCCAAGTTGAATTTGTTTGACGAGCTTCAAACGACGTCTGGACCTCTTCATCAGCAGTTTGTTTTAATCTGTTAATAGTCTGAGGAGGTGTGGGTGTTTCGGGGGGAGGGGTCGATGCTGACAGACTTTGATAGGGGTTTAGAAATATCTTTTGTAATTTCACTGCTGCATATTTGATCCAAATCAAATACATGTATTGCTAGAGTCGTCTTCCATCAATAGAAAATTTAACGCATCTATAGCTACAGGTCAATCTAGATCTAAATCAAAGTGGATCACTCCTGGGCTGCGTTCAAGATCGTAGCGGCTAGCCTAGGGGCTAGTAATGGTGGCCGATTTGTGCCAATTCACACTTTATCGTCCTTTTTCATTTCGAGACGAAAAGACAAGAAAACCATATTTAGCGACCTTTTGTCCGGAAATAAACGGAAAGACAAAAATTTTTTTTATAATATTAGCTACTTTTCGCCTCACAATAACGAAACGACAAATTGTAAAATAGCACAAATCAGCCACCATACCTACATGTAACCTCTAGGCTAGCCGCTACGATCTTGATCGCAGCCCGGCATTTTCTGAGATTCTGTCATTTTTTTTTTAAATATACCTTGATACCTTTTCTACAGGATGGAGGCTACATAGCCTGTAACTCCCGCTCTGTTCTACTATAGTTAACGGTTGCATGCGTGGGTCTTATGGAGTACTGCATGACATTCCAGAACTTGTCTAGTTTACTTTTAAAATCGTTGGTGTCTTTGGCACACTACCCAATCTGGCAATCCGTTCCACTCATTTACTACCTTCAAGCCAAACGAGTACTTTCTGATGTTTAAGCGACAGTGTCTCTTTGCCAGCTTCTTGCTGTGTCCTGGTGTTCTGTTGGCAGTAGTTTTTGGTCTACTCGGTCCTTTCCTGTTAATATCTTGTATGTCTGGATATGTCCTCTTTGTCTTCTGTGGTGCAGGGATGGCAGCCCTGATCTTCTGAACCTTTCCTCGTATGGTAGATCTTTTAACTCTGTGCATAACTTTGTTGCTCGTCTTTAAACTCTCTCGATCTTAACAATGTTGCCTGTGTACTGCTGGATCCGTGGAGCATTACCATACTCAAGTATTGGTCTCACCATAGTTGTATCAAAAGTTTCTTTATCACAACCATGTCCCTGCAAGTGAACGATCGCTTGAGTACCGTAGCCCCAGGATACGGTTTGCTTTTCCAGCGGCAGAGTTCACATGCTGGTGAAAGTCAGCTTGTTGTCAATCTGAACACCTAAGTCTTTATCCATTTCAGTTGTTTCCAATTCTCTGTTTTGTCCATTACTGTCCCGCTTGTGGTAACTGTACTAAGGGTTATTATGACCAAGATGCATTACGCCACACTTGCTGGTATTGGATTTCAAGAACCAATCTTTCGACCAGTCTGCGAGTCTCTCCACATCTAATTGTAACCTTTCTTTGTCTTCAACTCTGGATGCTCTGCCATATACCTTAGTGTCATCAGCAAAGATACGAGTTACACTTCTCACAACATCAGGCAAGTCGTTTATGAAGATAACAAACAGTGCTGGTCCCAGCACGCTTCCCTGTGACATTCCACTTGTCACGCTCGACCAACTCGACGTATGGCCACTGATTGATACCCTTTGTGTTCATCCTTTCAGAAAATCGGTTATCCATGCAAGTATTTTACCATCAATCCCATACCACTTGATCTTATGCAAGAGTCTTTTGTGTGACACGGTGTCAAACGCCTTCTATAAATCTAAGTACATAGCGTCAAGTGGGTCTCTTCTGTAGAGGGCCTCCGTCCAATCATCTTAACAGACCAACAGCTGGGTCATACAAGATCGGCCAGGAACAAACCATGTTGTTCATCACAAAACAGATCATTATTTGTCATGTGTTTCATCACTGCCTCTCTTACCAACGATTCCATCACTTTGCATAGTACTGACGTTAGACTGACGGGCCTATAGTTGCCAGGTGTACTCCTATCTCCTTTTTAAATATTGGCGTAACCTGACCTTGCTTCCACTGAGCTGATAGACGTCCAGTGTCCAGGGACTTCCTGTATATTATCCGTAGCGGTGTTGTGATGCATTGAGCCACTTCTTTAAGTACTCTCAGATGATGTCCATCCGGTCCACATAATTTGTCTATTTTGAGGTTCTGAAGTTTCTTTAGAATAGATTCGTCTGCTATGTCTGTATCCAGTAGGCTGCTCTCCTTTGACCTCTTTTCCATATCCGGTATATTGTCAGGGTCCTCCTTGGTGAATACGCTAAAGGAAAAAAAAAATACTGAGTGTCTCTGCCTTCCCTTCGTCATCATTGTGAACCCAACCATCTTTGTCTTTCAAATCACCAACTCCGCTCTTAACTGTCAATTTGGACTTGGTGTAATTCCAAAACGTTTTGGGTTGACCTTCACTCCAACTCTGCTTTCTACTGAACACTTGGTCTATCATTCCCTCGTAGTCTCCCTTGTCATATTTGTACTTCTCTGTCTTAGTGTGTGCCAGCTCAACCTTACACGCATATTCAAACACTAACGTACAATGGTCACTATTCCACAATGGCATTTCATATTTCACTTCCTTTATCACATTAGCTTGGTTTGTAAGCACTAAATCCAGTAAAGATGGTATTTCATTCCCCGATATCTGGTAGGTTTGTCTACATGTTGTGTTAAAACACAATTCCTTAAGCATTCTGTGAATAGGTCACTATCTCAATTGTCCCTATCAGTCGCAACACAGTTATCCCAGTCAATGTTCGGATAATTAAAGTCACCCACCACAATCAAATCCTGAAAATTCCTATCCGCTACTTGACGAAAGAGTTCCTCTTGGCATCTGTTATTCTCACTGTTGCTTGATGGGCTGCGGTACACATAGTTTCTGTAGAAACGAGGGGTTATTTATATTCGGTCTTTCCTATCGCCCTCGTTTCTGTCCAAGCCTTCATAAAGTATGTGGGAAATCAGTCGCGCTTCGGTTTGAATTTATTTCAGCTTACATTTGATGAAAAATATCAGTTTCTTCCTGTTCCTTCCTGTCGCGTACCTCCACTATAAGTTTAAATTCTTGTTCTCTCTGCATCTTGGTGATGTCTGGTCCCACGAAAATGTTCCCAAGGTTTATTTTTCTTTGGTGTCTTGGAGTTTTTGAGGATTTTCTTTCACATCAACACTTTACAGTCACTTTAGTTATACGTGTTCTGCCACGATCCAATTTACCAATTTTCACACAGGTCTCCACTATATCTTTGTCCTTGATCTCTATCACCTTCAGTACAGTTTCCATCGATGCCAAATCCTCCACTCGTCTTTCCTCGTGCTCACTCTTTGATGATTCAGGAAGATTCTGAATGATCAAGTTCCTAACCAGGAATTCACGTTCTCTCTGTTTAGCAATCGTTTCTCTAACAGTGTCAATATTGCAGGGTTTAATAGTCTTGCCCTCATCTTTCTGTTCCAAGATCTCAATTCGTTCACTCAATTCCTCAACAACAATTTGTCTGCTTTCCTGTCCTCTCTCTCTTCTGTCTCCCCCAGCCACTCGTTGATAGTGCTCATATATGCCTCTCCTCGATGTCTTTGTCAGACTTTGCTGCTATTAAGGCCGGCTTTTCACAGTCAATGCAGAACCAATGCAAATTTTTATTTGAAATCATTACCGTGTAAACACTCTCGTCCAGATCAACACACTTAATGCGATGTCGTAATGACCTTTAAATATACGCACAATCTAAAGCTATATGCCTGCGTGATTTCTCATTATACACACATGTTGATATTATAGAATTTAAACTCCGCCGCCATGAAACTTTCGATCCATACACGTGATCTATATTGAATCTTTACCGTACGTTATATCCCCTTCCCTCATATTCGTTCCCGTGGGGATCCGGGTTAGGTCCTCAATACCCCCTTGCTTGTCGCAAGAGGCGACCGCAAAAACCGAAGCCCCGTGTCACAGCAGGTTTTGCACGATAAAGATCCCTCCCTGCTCAAAGGCTGTAAGCGCCGAGCATAGGCCTGAATTTTGTAGCCCTTCACCGGCAATAGTGACCACTTGTGAGGTACTAATATACGTAGTATCTCACAAGTGGTCATCTCAAAAGCTTACGGAAGGTACAAACTGACTATTCACGACTTATGAGGGTGATCGGTGGGGAAATAACATATTTTGGATAAATGTTTGGTTCTGTATTTAAAATACATGTAATTTCATTCGGGGGGGGGGGGGGGTGTACATAAGATCTATACAAGCTATCACAGGCAATTGCATCGCTTGGGGTCGAATTTACTATTACTCTTTATATAATAAATTCGACCCCAAGCGATGCTATTGCCTGTGCAAGCTATCCACACTTCAGGTGCCTGTGGTTTTAGTTAGTGTCCGGTGAATTTACTGTGTATTCCTTACTGTTCATCATTCATCTCTGTTTTTTATACAGTTTTTGATGTTACAACTCGGCGTATGATCTGGTAGAACTAGCTGAAATCATTAGACATATCACAGATATACATATTTATTATAGATTCGGGGGGGGGGGGGGGGGGCTCGGAAGCGATTTTTGTCGTGTAAATAAATATAAAAAAATGCTATTTCGTAATTGGGGGGGGGGGTTACAATGTCATATAGCTTTAGATTGTGCGTATATTTTAAGGTCATGACGACATCGTATTCTTTCAGCTTTAAACAATTTATCTGGAAGACATAACAAAAATATGTGACTGTCAGTATATGTATCGTACACAAGACGTTTCCCCAAGTAGATTTTTAAACAGATTGGGCCAAGTCTCCATTGTGAACTGAGTAAAATATATTGGTACATGTTCAGGTGTAAAATGTTTTTGTAAATAAAAGTATGGAGACTTGATCCACTCTATGAAAAAAATTACTTCGTGTGTATAACTTTTGTCGTATTATCAAGAAAATGTCTATGTCCACGTCGGGTGACTTTAGATAGCTTGAAATTCGAAAGTTCTTCACGATATGGATAGCCGAGGTGGTATAGCGACAGGCTCATTGAAGTTTGAAGATTGCATATCCGTGGTTCGAATACCAATTTTTCAAACCTATTTTTTTTTTATGAATTATTAGACTTCCCATAATTATTTGTCTCTGGCATTTTATGCTAAGTTTTCCTCATAACATGTAGTCTTAATGAGTAATTGATTCCAACATGCAGCTAGTGAATAAATGTAAACATGTATGGGACCTCTTGGGAAGTATGGATGTTGTTTATGTAAACTTAAAAGTTAAAAAGAAGTTACTTGAAGAGATCCCGACAAATGCCAAATATGCAGCCAGTGCAGACTGTCTAAAAGGCACAATGAACTTACAGTTCAGTACAAAAGCAAATCAATTTCTGTTTCTGTCCCATTTGTATTTGCTGGGAAATCTAACAGCTAATGTGCGTTGTGTAAATGTAAAACCGACCTCAAGAGTTGTACCAAAGGAGGCGAGAACTGATGCCTTCATCATATTCGGTATATTAGTACCAGTAGGTTGTAAAAGCTGTTCAAAACATTTGTTGGGGGAAAACTGAATCTAAATCAAAGCATTAATTAATACTGCACCATACAGAAAACGCTATTCCACATGATTTACACCACAAATCATTCACATCATTTAATATGTCAATGGAAATGCGGAGCACTTACTGTTGAATGTTGCGCGTATATATCCAGTGTCATTTGGTACTCCAAGCATCATTGTGATTACCGGTATGCGTGTGTTAAAAACCGCTTAATGTCTGATATACATGATGCTGCCTGTGAAACAAGTGTAGCCGTGTGAAAATTTTGTAAATAACTTTTAAGTTTTATGATTAAAAAGAATTGAATTTGCAATTGATAAGATTGTATAATAAAGTTCTACTAGAAACTTATGCCAAAACAATGGCAAGCAGCTTTGATTTTATTTAATTTCCAATTTTCTACATCCGAGTTCATGCCTGTCCAAAAAAATCTATCCCTTAATAAAGAAAATGTTCTATCCTTCCCTGGGTGACCCATATTATTGTGTAGTCCTGTTAAAGCTATAGGTGTAAGTTGATTTGGCAATACAAGTTGACTGATGATGTTGTCTTGACTCTTAATTTCTCTGTATAATACCCCTCTTTTTAATTTCAAATTGTTGAAGTTCCTACACATGTTCATATGATCTTTGCCTTTTGGAATTTTGTGTTTCACTGGAAGAGCTTTTGCCTTCACTGCATTTATCCAAAATCTAATAAGTGGATCATCTCGTTGAATTCTCCGAAGTTCTCTCAATTCTAGCTGAGCCAATGGTTGTCCTGGAAACTCTGTTGCTTCAATTATATCAAAAGGTTCTACTGTTTCTACCATATTAATGATGTGTTGTTGTACTTGCACAGAGTTGTATACTGTTTTGACTGTCTCCGAACTGATGTTCTTATTGGAATTAGGATACCTAGATAAAGCATCAGCGTCTGTGTTCTGTTTTCCTGGCTTATAAATAATATCGAAATCAAAAGCTGATAATGCAGAAACCCATCTTTGACCTGTGGCATCTAACTTTGCTGATGACAAAAACGTATGTTAAAGGATTGTTATCTGTCTTGACGGTGAATTTATGCCCATAGAGATAATCATAAAATTTCTCTGTAACTGCCCACTTCAAACATAGAAATTCCAACTTCATGGCATGATAATTTTACAGCGCTAAGCAAGAACAGACTGAAGATGTTACTTCATGGTCATGTAGACTGGAAGACATTTTAAGGAAACTTGTTGAACAAGGGTTGATAGGGAGTTATGGATCAGATGAGATGTTGAAGTCCAAATTTTGGTCTGGTCTTCGACAAGAGTTGAAAGATATATCTGGTTTCAAATATGAAATGATTGCAGATTTTGACAAGAAAGCTAAAGCAAAGAAATTGAATATAGGGGATCAAGTCTTATTGAAAATATTGGCATATGATGGAAAACACAAAATTGCAGACAAATTTGAAGAAACAATTTACACTATCAAATCTCAACCGAATACAGATATTCCTGTGTATGTAATTACAGCTGAGGATGGGCATGAGAAAACTATTCATAGGAATCTTATTATTCCTATTGGGACGACATTTAGGCCTAAACCAGCAGAGAGAAAAGGCCTTGGAGAAAGAAATCCGCAGATAGAGGAGAAACAGGACGAACAGAGAAAGGAATCAGATAGTGAAGATGAAGAACAATTTGTCACCATACAAATTGAAAGAGGACACACTGATAAACAGAAGGATACGACTATGGCACCACAGCCATTGGAAATCCATGAAGCGCATGATCATGCAGAAGTACAAGCTGAGGAGGAGCTAGTAGAAGATGACTCAGTAGAGGAGGTTAGACGTTCGTCAAGAACAAGGAAGAAACCAAAGTGGCATGACGCTTATGTTATGTCTCAAACACAGGAGGTTGAGAACAGACAAGAGAGAGCACAGTTGTTAGTAAATTTGTTTTGCTCCAATATTTTAAAATCTACATCTCCTTCATTGATTGAAAACATTGTATTATATGTAACTAACGATGCGTTGATAGAAATACAACAACAGCGTAAATCCTTGTTAAAAGTTCGTGTTTATATTTCATTCAAATAGAATAAACTGAAATGCCCTGTAACAAACAGAAAGCCGCATATCAAAATGACATGAAAATGTACATCACGTCAAATACATATATACATTTTATACATGTTATATATACATATATTGTATCATTTGAAACTTAGCATAAAGTTATATCAAATGATATTCAAGCACTTTAATCACAATTTATAAAAGTGATCCACCGAACTTATTTATATTTAATAAGTGAGAAAAATAAGATTAAAAACAAAATATTTATATTATTGCTTTAGTTGACTTTTATATTGCTTAAACAGTCTAAATAGTATAACTTACCAAAGTTATGGACTTTAGGCTTGATATTTATCAAATATAAAGCTGTAAACTATATTTCAAAGCTTCTTTGGTGCAACTGCAATAAAAGTTAAACATGCACTTTGTTAGATATTAGCAATATAATTAAGAGCGCCAACAACTGCGATGCTATTGCTTCCATAAAAACAAAGAAAAACCAGACATACCACGATGGCGAAATAACTCCAACTATAACTAAAACTCAAACGTCTGTACACTTCAAATCCACTGGACAATATGAAAAAATCCAACCCTGGTCTAAAGTCACATGACTATAAGAGGCGCCAAATGCTCACCAAACTTTTGGCGGGAAAATAGTAATTACATCAAATTGGAAATTAAATAAAATCAAAGCTGCTTGCCATTGTTTTGGCATAAGTTTCTAGTAGAACTTTATTATACAATCTTATCAATTGCAAATTCAATTCTTTTTAATCATAAAACTTAAAAGTTATTTACAAAATTTTCACACGGCTACACAAGTTCTGATGATGATTTTGATTAAATTTTCTTCTTTGAAGTACGAGCTATATTCCGAATATTTTGGACAGCGTTTTAGTACGGTACTTTATCTATTGTAAATTACGGGTACCATCAATGCGGATTTTAAACTCTCGATTCGCGACCGGTGCCCATTCATGAACACGTTACAGGTTTATTGTTCGCCAAGTTCACCCATCTTTTGTGCGTTTTTCGCGTACATACGTGATTTTAAATAGGATTTTTTCAATGTTCCCATCGAAAAAGCATTTTTGGAAACTATGGATTGATTGTTTTAACTAGAATGCAAATTTTTCTTATTCTGGAGTTTCAATTTTAACTTTGATATTTGTCCTTCTGTGCTCGATAGTCACCCATCTTCTATTCCAAGCCGTTAATAGTTGATTTTCGTGCCGTAAATTGCAGGTTTTTATAGCTGGTCTGTCCCAGTATTTCCCATAGAGCTTCAGTTTATATCACGATATATGACGTGCTTTAGGGATACATAACAAAATCAAGGTAGGGGACATACTATGATTGATTTGCCGTTTTCTGCCACACTCAACATTTTTCCAGTTATCTTCAGGCGTTCATTTTTTAGTGGTGGAAGAGAGAACCCAGATACAATCTTGAATGTACCTGGTCTCCACCGTCCTTCCGGAAGTAAACTGGGAAACTTTCTCACTTATCGGCGCGAGCAGGATTTGAACCTGCGCCGACCAGAGGTGAGAGGGCGTGTGATTTTGAGCGCGATTCTCCAACCACTCGGCCCCCCCCCCCCCCCCCCCCCTACATCGCTATGAAATGAGCGGTGAAAATGGCACATTAGTGTGCATGTTCCACAATTAACATATGGTATTCAAACCACATTAAAGGATTGCGTCCATGTATACAGTCTAGGGCTGGGACGATTCAGGGTTAGCTCGATTCGGTTCGGTTTCGATTCAGAACAGCACGGTTCGGTTATTTTCGATTCGGTTCATGTTAGATCCTATTTATCTAATGACACCACAAAAATTAACAATTTTAATGAGTAGCATATTTGATTTGATTTAATTCAAGTTATATAACTATATGTTGTCATTTGTAAACATCATATCTATTCATAATGGCATTTTATAACTTTGATAGAAAAAAGAAAACGCTGACAGTCTATCAACATTTGTTATATTAATGTGCTGCATAAGTTTTGGATTATTAAACAAATCTATAGTGAATCTAAAATCTATATGATATTGTTTTCATTGATATGCAAAAATTCAACAATTCTATCAATTGAGAGTCTTTGAAAATCTCTCCTTTATTGATTTACTTCTCTCATGTTAACTGTCAAATCTGTGTCATTACCTACGATGTTGATTTCACTCCACCACTGACAGAAATGCTATATGTCATGTAAAGATAAACTGCAATGATCTTACGGACCATATTCTGTTGGTATCTGAGTGGTGAAAATGCTAACTCTTAACACAGTAGTGATTTAAATCTCCGTTGCATAAAAAACCACGTTTTCAACATCACTCGGACGCCATATTTGTTGTCTTGGTGTAATTAAAATCTAAACCGAACCGAAATCCGGAAATTTGTAATCGGTGCATCGAATCGAATGGTATGAATTGCGGTGCACCGCACAGCCCTAGTGTTCACCTACATGTTCTACTGGCGGCATATTCCTTCCTGTTCACGGTAAACTCTCGGAGCAGTCGGCAGAAAAACTAGGTTTTTCCACATCGATTCCTTTCCCTGCCATTATGTTTGGATACAGATATGATCATGGTTCTCGAGATGTTTCCTATTATATATTTGTATGTAAAACTTTGGTCCCCTATTGTGGCCCCATACAACCCCCGGGGGCCATGATTTAAACAATTTAGAATCTGCACTACCTAATAAAGCTTATCTATAAATTTCATCTTTTCTGGCCCAGTGGTTCTTGATAAGATCTTTTAATGACCCTACTCTATTTTTACCTTTTCTTGATTATCTCCCCTTGGAAGGTGGTCTGGCCCTTTATTTTAACAATTTAGAATTTCCTTTATCTAAGGATGTTTTGTGCCAACTTTGGTTGAAAATTGGCCCAGTGGTTTTTGAGAAGTCAAAAATGTTAAAAGTTTACAGATGGATGGACGCCAAAATACGGGTGATCAGAATAGCTCACTTGAGCTAAAAAATCTATCCTTCTCGCAAGGATGAACAGATACACGGCACCAAGCTGATGGCTGTATCAAGTTTTGATTGTCCTAGCGGTTTCTGTCTTGATTAATACGATTCGTCTATGACAAGCATATAAAAATCATCTACATGTATTAGAAAAAGATTTTAATCAGTTTTTGAATACGAGGTAGACAACTAGCTGGACTGTGTGCTTAACTTTCAGCTTAACAAGCAGACAAGAGATGAGTCTGCAGATTGTCTTGCAGGAGGATAATTAGCAATGTGCACTACTTTACTCCCTGTGATTATAAGATGCATACTAGTTCCAAGTTACTATGTATACAGTAGGGTACAATGTACAAGACAATGTTTTGTTGATTGTTATTCTTCCATTTTATAATGAAAGCCTCTGAGTAAAAAACTGAGTCGGTCAAAAATCATAACACTAACGAGGGTTACTTCCTCCCAAGTATTTATTTAGTTGCTACAGTTGAAGAGGGTGCAGCTGCTGCACGCTTTCTGGGTTTGGGAGTTGTTCCTTCTCTGAATCCATTCCTGAAATATAAATTTAAAGACAATGATTAATTTGAAGCATTTCTTGAAGGACTGCAATTTATAGATCATTTTTCTGAACAAGCATCGTGAAAGCTAGCTGCACAATTGAGGCCCTTTTCAGAAAAAAATGATGCACAGAAAATATTGTGCTATGAACTCCCTGGTATATCCGAATTTTTTATCCATGTCAGAGAGCTCTAGTTCTGCAGCTAAATGCAAGCAGTGCTTTTTCTATGGAAATTAAGTACAGTTAGACATGTTCATAATGAACACTTTCATAATGAATTCACACTTATTGCAAAGTCATATGTAACTACATGTTAATACTGTAGGTCTTGTAACTTTTATCTTGAAAACAATACCAAATGTACTGCCACAAAATAACAATAGGACCATGTGCCACAACACTCATTGGAATCACTTTGGTCCTGCAATTTTCCAATTATTTTAATTTTTTACCTACTTTAATCCTTTGACAAATTTTAACCCCCTACCTTGCCCAATGAGGTTATGATTTAAAACAAACTTGAACCTACACAACATGGGGATGCTTCAATGTCATTCAATATGACTTTTAAATGTGGTCTTGCTGTCCTAGATAAGATTTTCTAAAGGTTTTCAAGATTTTCTACCATATAATCATGAATCATACAGGGTTTAAAACTAACTTCAAACCTTTGGTAGCCATGTGGGTTACTGAATCTTGCAATTCTAAGGGTCCACATCAAAATTAGTCACCCACAAATTTCAACACCTTTTACTTGAAAAGTATTTTCATGTTTTGTTATGCTGTTTAGTTTATTAACATGCAACCGGCAACAATCGGAACCCTGTGACATTTGATGGCATTACAGAAAAGAGTATTACAGTGAAAAGAGGACGGAAGTTCTTGGAACCATGGACGACCAATCCACCACAACACTATACCACATGCCCCTAATGAGCATGTTTCCTAGCCCTTTACCCGAAGGAGAGGTATCAAGTATAAACTCACAATACAAATAAGTCATACCCAATTCCGCATTTTCTTGTCACGGTCAATTGGTCTTCCATGATCTTTTTGTCTTATCACAATCACTGTGATACTCTTTTCTGTCTGTATTTTTTTTTGTTGGTTTCTTGGGTTCACTGACCCCATTTATAAATCGCCACATTGTCGGGTGGGTTGGGGTGAGGTGGGGAAGGGTAATAATAAAAGGTGTTCTAGTCAGTGGGCAACTAAATTTTGATGTGGACCGGGCATAGCCCCATCCTACTTCCTGGGCTTGATTTGAACAAGCTTGAATTACAACCATTCAGGGCACTGTTAACGGTTTTAAAGTTTCCCCCAATATACTCCCATATAAAACTTTCTATCCCCCCCCTCCCAGTTCAACTAATCATTGCTCTATTGTTCTCAAAAGAAGATTTTTTCTATATATACACCATATAAATATTTAATCCCTTATAGTGACTCTGTCCTACCCCTAAGATCCATGATTTGAACAATGTTGAATCTCCAATAATTATGCCATAAGGAAGCACTTAAATTTTGTTTATTCTGGTCCAGTGGTTCCATTCTTTAAACAATTTGAATCTCTAATAATTAAGGAATATTTTAGTCTTTTCTGGTTCAGTGGTTCTTTAGAAAATATTTAAAAGATATCACCATATTTTCACTATTTTTTTTTAAATTATCTCCCTTTGGAAAGGGGTGTGGCCCTTCATTTCAACAACTTACATCCCCCACACCCAAGGACTTTTAATATGGCAAATTTAGTTGAAATTGGTTCTATGGTTCTGGAAAGTTGAAAATGTTTAAAATTTCAGATCAGAAAACTCTCGAGTCAACAACTAAAGGAAAACACAGACAACAACAAAATTGATTGTTTTTGAAAGGGATGATATTTAGACCTAACTTGATTGTAGAAAAATCTCTGTAAACAGATGGTCAAATGAAGTTTGACTTAAGCACAAGTTATCACATAATTAATGAATTACCTGAATTTCCTTTGCACTGTTTTCAGGTACCTCATTCTACCTGTACCAGTTGTCCTCCTTCGTTTGGCCTTCTCACTCCATTCAACTACAAAATATTAAACAATAAGTAACAAACAACTCAAAGATTAGTTCTGGTATACTGCATTAGGAAATACATTTTGACAAAACTTCTACTAAATGCAGATGAAAAATGTGCGAGGGATGATATAGCTGTTTTGGAGGGCATTATAACTATTTCTGGTGTGATATCACCATTCCCAGTGTGATATAGCAGTTTTCTGGACATAACGTGACAAATATCAAATTTGTGACATGTAGCAAAAATCGAATACAAAAATGTTTTGTATATAGTATCACCCACGGTTTGATTTAAATTCAATGAGTTGTGTGTAATCTATTCCTGAGCCTTGGCGATAGGAAACACACAAGTTGAATATAAATCATATCAAACCCCAAGAGATTCTTTTTTTTCATAATAGCATGTTAACCCCCCCCCCCCCCCCCCCCCCCCCCCCCCTCCTCCCAGTTATAAATGTACGTTAATGTATTGTTCGGGATTTTGCTTCCTGACATTTTGTAAACAAATTACGTAAAACTGAAGTTTGTTTTATGATGTCACAAACAGAGTAGGAAAATATTGTGTAATAATGAAAATTTAAGCAATGGATAAAGGAGTACACTGTCACATGTGATATATATATATAATATATATATATCTTATATAAACATCTAATGACAAAACTCATTTTCACTGCACAAGCCATTTCCCCTACTATAATGTGAAACACATCAGTAGTACAGTCTATGCGAAAGACATCGGACCGTCGGACCTGACCAATGTGCAGTGCCTTAGGTCCGACGCCTCAGTGTCCGGTTTTGAACTTTACTATTTTGATGCGGAGTCATTTAAATGTTTGTTATAAGTAAAAAATAGCACACAAATCCAAATAAATGAATGTGATTAAAACCGCATGGACTGTCTAAAGTATTATACGGGAGGGATCCCTGGTATAGTATTACTAGTATAATAAATAAGATTCCCTTGGTTTTGCATTTTCACGTGTTTCACTTTTTTACATTAGGTTTTTCGATCTGACAAAATTTGGTTCGATCCGGTGTGTTCATTGATTACACAGGACCGAATGTCCTGTGTGGTCTAAAAAACTTTTGCATAAACTGGTAGTATGTACACAAAGGGTACTTTGTGTGACCTCAAGTAAATTACCAATTGGGAAACACTAACACCCCCCCCCCCCCCCCCCCGATTTCAACAAAGTGGAACCAGGTCAAAGATTTTGGTGTCAATGAAAATCTTAGATTCCGAGGACACAAAATTAATATGCAAAATGGGACATAAAACCTGTTTTCAAGATCAAAGATTTCTTGAGGTTGATAGTTCAATACACAAAGAAAACCTAACTTTTTGAGATTGGATACAAACCATTACAAGTTGTATGTATTGAGATTGGATGTAAACCATTATAAGTTATATGTATTGAGATTGGATACAAACCATTAAGAGTTATATGTATTGAGATTGCATATTAACCAGTTACCACTATGAGTTATATGTATTCATGTATGTAATTTATAAAATCTAATCCCAAGGCAAACAAAATTCATTTTACATGTATAGCCACATTCTACATCTCCATCATCTGAAGTTGAACACATTTTATTTGTACATTCAATGACATGTTAAATTGACTTACAGTGCCTCCTCTTGGGGCTGGGATATCCACAAGCTGCACATGTCTTCTTCTGGATATGGTAAGACCGTCGTCCACACCGCCGACAGGCAGTGTGGGTTTTATTATGACGTTTACCAAAGCTGGATGTTCCCTTAGTCTGAAATAAACAAGAGATACCGTCGTCACATTACTTCAGTGGATGCAAATGTATGCAATGCCTTCTTAAGTTCTTAATCTATATATGCCTACATGGCAATAATTTCACACACATGCAACTTCCTACAGTTATCGTCCTTTGATTTGAAAAAATTAACGTAGTTTATGACCTCAAAATATATTAGCATGATTGAGGATTTTATGTTTTGATTTATTTCATTTGATTAAAAAAAAATGTGAAAGAATTAATAGCATTTTATAAATTTTTTTAACTTGAAAATTATTGGAATACTAAAATGTCAGGCCAGGACTGGCAGGTGTGAATGTGACGTATTGCAATGGGTCCTCGGTAAAGTCAATGTTTACACAGAATCAATTATTGGATACTGACAGCATTAAAGAAGGGTTAGGAGGCAATTTCAGTTGGCAAATGTTGTTAGAGATAAATACTGACTAGTTCTTTTCATTGCGCAGCGGTTCAAAGCAAAATCCTCGATTTCTCCAAAACAGCGTTTCATGCCTGTTCGTTATGCTAATGCATTTTACCCATGGCTTGGTCAATCAAGTGCATTTTAATGACTTTATTAATAAAATTTCGAACACCAATGCTCAAGACTTGACAAAAGTATGCAGTTTATACAAATTAACAGGTGTACATACAATATATGTATGCATTGAATACATGCTAAGACGAGTTCACGAAAAACAAGTTGGGATAAAATATCTTAGTGGATGTAGTTCAGCAATCATCAGCCGTTGCCTGGTTGCCGGTAACCTATCGACATATATAACACGAGGAAAGCAATCGTGCAACTTATGAAAGGGGGGGGGGGGGGGGGGTCTCTTCGTTACCCGATCTCCAATAGTGATACTTCAATAGATATATACTTAAGATTTCTTGGCTTACAATTCAGCGTTCCTGGTAACTTTCTTATACAGTGTTGAATATTCCGTAATAATGCAAACAATTTTAAATGACCGAAAAACCAAAACAAACTTCAATCACGCTTCTTTACAATTAAGTTTCTTCTTGTGTTCGTGATTAAATCGGTCGATATATCATATCTAGGTTAATATAGAACTTTATTTTTCTAAAAAATTGTTCAAAATATCACACTGTTGCACAACGACATTGATGACAACCGATTTTCATTCACAACATAACGTCTTCTCTCACCATCTCTATCCAGCGGAAGGGAAAAAAGACCGAAGCCTCGTTCTGAACAAGTGAACCGGAAGTGTAACTTGCATGGAGAATACGTAAACAAATACCTGTCATCCGCCACGTTGGAGGTTAATACGTCAGTGGATTTCCGTATAATAATGTGGAACCGTAGAGAAACAAGTATTTTGACTCTTTGCTGTTGCACAGAAAGTATTGTTGATATTCAAAACAATGGCTGCTGATATTATAGTTCCTATCATTGTGGATCAACCTGTTACTCGAGAAAGATTAATACTCCCATTGGATACTGTTGACGAAACATTATTATATACATTTAAGACATTGATAAAGAAATATAAGAAGCAGATGGGTGATACTAATGACGTTTGCATTGTCTCTGGGGGACTTCAACAGTACCTCAACAAACAGAAGAAATCTGGTGCGGAGGAAATCAAGGCTAAAAATGGATTAACTTTCAATGATTTGCCGGTAAGTTATCATGAATTGCAAATTACAAACAGAATGATAATTTTCTAAATTAGGGTTACTGTTATCAAGGTTAACAAAATTTTATGTAGACTTCTCAGACTCTTCTGTTATTTTGTAGGTTTATGTAAAGCTTCAGATATTTTCAAATTTGGATGCCATTCAGTTGTGCCGAATATCAAGAGTGTGTCAAGAATGGTATAGCTTAACATCTGACAATCTTCTATGGGGCAATGTATTAGACAGAGACATTCGTTTTTGGAATGTGATCGGACATAGGACTAATCCAGGACTGTACATTGAGGTACAGTCTGAATGGAGCAACAAAGAAATGCAAGTATTCATGTCCATCAATTTGACTCCAATACCCAGTACTATCAAATTGTACAGAATGCAAAATTACAGTTTAACATACTCATTTTGTACTAGCAGTGTAATATAATGGCATGCATGTAACCATTAGCTTTTTTCTTCTTCCCCAGATACCTACGTTGTTCACCACAAATTAATCATCTTATGCATGAAGACAATGCAATATTTAGCAGTTTTACCAATATGATTCGTTCCTTTTTACCTAAAAAGACTCCTAAGATTGCAATGTTTGGACCTGGTTTGGAATCGGACACCAGTGCAATTGTTAGAAACATGCTGTACGAGCAATCACAGCAACTGGAAAGAGTAGGGCTTGTTCCTGGGCAGTGTGATGGTACCTATTACTACATGTGTATTATTAATCTATAAAGATAATTACTGCGTACAATTGTATATAATCTATGAAGATAATTACGTACTGTACCAAGTGTTTAATTTAAGGAAGTTTTCCTCCAGTGTCCCTCAAATGCATTGAAAACAAATTTGTCCTACTTCAAACTTATTCATTGGTACCCTAGAGAGATATAAGTAAATTAATTTAAATTCTCCCAGATTTTGGCAAAAAAACAATAGGTGCAAAAAAATGTTCCAATGTACAATATTTTTGCCAACTTATTTTTGAAAGTTTCTTGAGGGAAAAAAATCAACCATGGGTGACATTGTTTATTCTATACCTGATATCTGTAATCTGTGCCTGGTATATATCCGTATTCTGTACCTGGTATTTATCTGTCTTCCACAGGAGTAGGTTCAGGTTGGTGTCTGAAGATGCAGAATGGACAAGTCTTCCAGCTATCAGTGTTGTACTCAGCTTCAAAGAAAGTTCGTTTAGAGAGGCGGAATAGGCTTCAGAATAACAGTCTGTTGGAGGTGCGGACAGACCAGGATGGAGTGGAAACGGTGGAACTCAAGCCAGCGGTTAGAGATTTCTGTCGCACTGTGGATGCCTTTATCTATGTTGTGGATGCATCCCAAGGAAATAGCTTTGGTGAGACCTGAAACAATTTCATCAAATCAAACTGGAATATATTGGCCAGGAATCAATTTCAAATGATGGATGTAAATTCTTTAACTTTAGGAAGGCTTTATTGTTTGCATACAAAGACTTTATATCATTTCTTTGCATAATTGTTTTGGAAATACATTTAATAGTGAAAGAGGACAAGGCTGAATTGTTTGCCATGGTGAATGAGAGATGGTCAGCTACTCATGTCCCCATCTTGGTACTGTCCTGCATTCCCAACAGTCAGCATCAGAGAGTTCCTTGTGTAGATGTTGTCAAAGCATTAGAAATCTCAGCCATTAATAGACCCTGGCAGGTAATCAACATACCACTACATGTACCCATAATTTCTTGATATTTCTAGTGATCCAGCTATCAAAGCTGTCGAAGTGAAATCAGAAGTTAATTACAGTGTATCTACATTTAGATCATTTTCTTCCTTTGATTTCCAGGTACATGATGTTGAAGCAGAGACTCTAAAGGGCATTATTCCAAGCATTCAGTGGTTAGTGAAACAGTCACAAAGACGATGATCTTCATCTAACAATTGTCCCCAATTCCTGATGTGTGGTCTTTACACACTTATGTGCCTTGGTGATCTCCCACGGTGTGTTTCCGGTAAACACATCAACCCGCACACTCAACTGAAATACTCCCTGAACTATTCAAGGATAGACCACACTTGTGATCAGCAGTTTTGCTGTATCCATCTTTTCACAAGATTGTGATTTGTTATATACACTTAGAAACAGAATTATTTGTAAACATTATAAATATTTATAGTTAATATGAAACAGTGATGGTTTGAGGAATTAGCTTCTCTGTATGTACATGTATCTTGGGATGACCTAAAAAGCAACACATTACATTATTATATCTAGCTTCAACAAACTTCTAACATGTTTGCTTACGCCAATTTTTTTTTTATTTCAAGGTTTACAATCTTCCTATATGTACCAACATTTTTGGTTTTTAGAACAGGAAAAAGAGATTTTTTTTACTTTATCATATTTGATTTTGAAATGCTGTTATTGAATCTTAATTTCATTTCCTCCTTCTATGAAATTTCATTATTTTTGTGTTCATAAACCTATAAATAAGAAAAAGTAATCAATGATTTACCATTATCACTCAAATTTTAAGCTTTTGTGTTTTTTACTCATTTTAAAAATTAAATACAATCTAAACCATCTAATGAAATGTAAACAAAGTGCATGAAGTACTTGAAATGTGAGACATGTAAAAATCTCAACCAAAACGTAAACAATCTAATTAGAATTAGATCCGCTCACCTATGATCGCTTACACAAAAGCGATCCTAGGTGAACAAATCCAAGGATCTAATTTTAATTGGACTGAAAAAGAACCTAGTTATGAACACATATATATACTGATAAAATCTCAACCTCTCTAATCATTATTCCCACCAATGTATAATACAATTTTGTACTCATGAAATAAATATATATATTTTTTACAACTTATGTCAAGCTGTTTACATTCAACATTTCAGTTTGTGTACAGTATTACTTATGCTGAGTATTATGTAAAATGCTGAACAGACAACCTATGAACTACATGTATATATTAAAGATGGAATGTGTGAAACACTAATATCTTATAAATCTGAAAATGATTAAAGATCTACCCTTGAAGTGTAATGACCATTATGGTAGGTAAAGATTTTTCTTGCCTATTCAGAATAAACTTCTGACAGATGACTAGGGATATCTACAACTTGACCAGGCTGCTTATTTTTTTGATTATCAGGTAAAAGATTCTCTAGTCAACCATAAAAGAAAATTTACCTCATTTCTGTCCTTCGGAGATGTGATCTCATGGCGTGAAAACATTTCCAACTGACTTGATAAATATCACATACGTTTATGTCATGAAAAATTTATTTGTCAATACATGTACATGTAAAGTAATGGCAAATTAATTCAACCACTTTGTTTCCAAATGTAATCGTACAATGACCGATACTTTGATAATGCAGTCAAACAGTAACAACAGTCACACTAATGATGACACTATTAAACAGGATCTACTACAATCTACAGTGTTACTACAAAGTCATTTTCATTCCTTCTAGTTTTAAAACATATAAAGAACTTATTGGATATAACGAATTATGTTTATGATGAATCAAAATTGTTCATCCCCAGCACTTTACTATAGGTGTCTTTTACTGTACAGAGTTGAAACAAATGCGAGTGACTTTCGATGGCTTGAACTTTGAAGTTCTCCATCTTTTGAAGTGAAGTCATGGTTCTTTTTTTCCCTCTGTATACATGATATAAGTAAGCTAATTTACTCTTGATCCCTCGAATTTTCAATCTCTCAATGTTCTTCATCTCTTGAAGTAATTTTGGATCCTGTTAAACTTATTTCATTATATTTCACTCTTGAAAAGTCAAAGCATCCAGTGTGTCTACAAATTGTCCATCAAGCGGGTAAAATTGAAATGGCTTGCACCGACAGTGTATACAGTTAATTGGGTGTTTCTATACATGTGACACTTCTACCTGATCATTGTAGGTGATATATAAGTGTAAATTTCAGCTATCATAAAATACCAATCAATCAAATCAGATTTTGTCACAATGTCTGTATGACAGGTTTTGCTCATAAACTTCTTTCACAAGAATTGAGTGGTAACAAAAGCAATATGTTAGTATAATATAGGATTTAAAATATATCATTTGGATAGCTGATTTCCAGATTTGGTCAACTTTTAAAAGCTCAAACTTTTGATCTCTGAAAGTTTTTTGGCATTCCCATGAACTTTTGAGTAATTGAGAGTCACCTGTATCGTGGTTTCACAATTTGTTGTTGAACACATGTTCGTTGTGCTAGGCCACAAAATCAAGAGATCAACAAAGTAGTTTTTGCTTTAAATACCAAAAACTAATAATCAACAAAACAGTCTTTCTTGACCAAATCCACAAAATTTTATCATCATGAAAATTGATGAAACCACAGCAACACAAGGTCTGATAACAGTAAATTGCTTTACTCACAGCAACACAAGGTCTGATAACAGTAAATTGCTTTATAAACAGCAACACAAGGTCCGATAACAGTAAATTGCTTTACTCAGTTCATCCATGATGGAAAGCTTTTGTCTCTTCACCCAGCAAAATATTGTTTCTCTGAGGTCTATCAGACTCTGATAATGGCATATTCTCAAATTCATTCATCTGCTTTATAGTTACAAATTAAAATTCACAATCAAAAGACATAAAATACATCCGATACAAAATATTCACATGTACAGTGATAACACACATGATGCTAATCAACGAGCATGTCTGTCACTCTATATGAAAGACTGGGGGCATTTTTTTTCACTTCCAGTTTTCAGAATGCAACTCTTGGAACAGATCGTAAATTATGCAGAACCTCTGCACTTGTCAGAGGGAGCATCACAGCACTTCTTGCTCATCCTTAGGTTGTGTAAATAACTTTTTCCTCAACCTGAATTCTCGAACATCAATCTTTTTTGAGAGAAAAATACATCTTCTTGTTGATAATCTTCTTGTCTGGCTGGATCTTTTTGAGGTATTTTGTCAGAGTACTTGTCATTTCCTCTTTGCTCATGTTAACCTTTTTGGACTTGAATTTTTTTAGGAGTTCTTTTGCAGTCATTGGTTTTCTCATCAAGTACCGACGTATCGCTTCCTCTGTAATTCCAGCACTGTAAAACAAGAAATCAACATCATACAGTATCTCTTGAGAATTTCAAAAAAAATATTTGAAACATGTTACAAAGTTGAAATAATTGAACATATTTTGTTCTAATTTTCACTGACAATATACAAGTCACAAAGATAGAAAGATCTGTAGTTTTATGCCATCTTTATAATACTCAACATTATAAAGAATTTAATCTTGTATGCCCCTTAACAACAAGATCTGCCCCCCTGTGGGACACATTCAAACTATTCTGGACCAAAATGACCCTGCTTCTAATGTCTTTCAATCAAAAAATTGTCATCAAATATTTCAGACTTTTGTATACACCGGGCCAAAATTGAAAATTGATTTGTTTGATGTACTCCGACCGACCTGTCAAATTTGCTCCTACCCGATCATTTTTTTCAGCAATTTTAAATTTCAGGGTTTTTTTTGGTTCCCTTGAAAAATAGAAAATTCTCCTTACTTTAAAACTAAATATTAAAAAATTTCATGATATTAAAAAACAAACAAACAAAAACACCTACCTACCGACCCACCTTGAAAAATGTGGGTCGGAGTACATCAAACAAAAATATTTTTAATGATGGCCCCAGTGATCTTAGACATGGCCAAATGATATCGAGTCAGGGTTATGATGCACTGTCTGATCATAGGCAACTTTTTTGTGATGCCTCTACAAAGTGATAAAGCTTCACAGGTTTAGATTATTGGAGTCCCTGTGGTGGCCTGTTATGAACCTACTCTACTTCAAATTTGCCCTTCTTCCAATATCACAGAGACATTTTACACGTCAAGGGTTTGTGACTGCCATTTGAAGAGTCTGATGTGATTGATATTGTAGAAATTTAGAGAAAGCAGTTAAGAAGGTATTCTACATAATCATCATGGCTGACTTCCTTTTAAAACATGGATAAAAATATAAATATCAGCAATATTTGTCTATTCATACTGTGGTACAGGACCAGTAACTTTGCATGGTTGCTGTGGACCAGTGAGTACAAATGCTAGCTGTTTGCATGGTATTAAAATATTAAAATAGCTGTGTTTTTATTTCAAACTTTACATACACATAATTTATTTTGTAGTACTGTAAAAGTGGTTAGGTTAAGTACGCGTTTTTCCACGTCCAACATTACGCGTGGGGGAAAAATATGTGGTAATTTAATATAATATATATTATATCAAATATTTATAACATTACGCGTGGGGGAAATTTATGTGCTTTTTATGAGACTGTGTAATTAGTGTAAATTTCCACCACGGGTAAATAATTACTTTTACAGTAAGTTGATGACAATATGAAGGATGCTTTTCTGAATGAAATTAACAGACTAAAGGCTTATATATTGTGAAGTGGGTCAGGGTAATGAATATTGAAAGTGCATGGGAATCTCAATACCACAGAATTCTGATTTCAGTTTAGTTCACAGTATTATAATTCCACAGATTTGTAAATGGTGAAAATGATTTAATGGGACTGTTACATACTATGCATGATTCAGCATGAATTTAATTGGCAACAGTTTTAAACTCACATTAAACTATTTGCTTCAGTATTTTATTGTGATTAATATTGCTTACATACTCTTGTGTACCAGATATATCTAGATCAAACTAGTCAGTCTTCTCATGCTTAGGGTTAGCTATTAGTATTTATCAAATGCTGTGAATAATTGATAACAGGACACAAACAAAACACATTTGAATCAGGGCGTAACTATCATATGTGTGTTGATTACAGTAAGTTTTCAGGTACATAAAACAAATTGACATGTGGTATATATTATCTTGTAATCTAACTTCAGTATTTCTAATTATAAATATTCATGTTTATATTATTTTTTAAAGAAAGGTACAATAATGATATGGAACAAGTGGATATTCCTGTACAATTTATTCATTCAATCCCTTCTCTTCTAGTAAATAAGGATTTAGAGATATTTAAACTGCTGTTACTAAAGGCTGTATATTTTATGAGACCATTGACATCACAGAAATATGTACCAAAGGGAAACAAGTACATGTATATCTACAGTATTACTGTTTGAGAAAAGAGTATATTAAATGTGGCTGCCCACTCAAAAAAGTAGGTTTCCTCTGGGTATTCTGGTTTTCTTCCACATCAATGAACCCCTCACGTAAATATCAGACCAGATGAGAAGTATAAATATAAGTTGTAGAACTGGTTTGTTAATTGTTGAAAGTAAATGAAGTATAAACTTATAAGAAGTGTGTCAATACCTTGGTGTCTTGCCACTGGCCCCTGGGCTCTCTGTTCTGGACTTCTTTGAGGCAACATCTTCAGACTCTAACTTTCTTTTCTGGGCTAAAATTGGAGAACAAATTAAAGAAATAGTAGTGGTTGATATATGGCAATGTTCACCTGAGTCACCTTTTTCTTACATGACTTCAAAGCTATGACCCAACACTATGCCATAACCTTAAACTGCAATGTACATTTGGCTGTTTGCTCACTGCAGTTTCATCAATTCTAATGGATTTGTCCGACAAAAAAACCCCACTTAGTTGATACATAATTTTGAGAAAAGCTACCCTGTGTTCTTCCTTTGTGAGCAAATTCCATTATTTGTATATTTAACTCCATTATGACTGCCTTGGGGACCACAGTGTAAATAAACTTGCTAAAACTATGAAGGGTGCTTGCCTTCCATATATGCATTTATTTTCACATATTCAAAATTTAGTGCAATGTGAGCTGATGAACTGTTTAGCATGAATTAGCACTTTGGTCATGTACAGTAATAGATACAATGTATAGAAAATTTCATATTTTAGTACAATTAACACTCTTGCTTCAGTGTCGTATGGTTCCCAGTAAAATAAGTAAAAAAAGACATTTCTAAAAAAAATCATTTGGGAAACTTTTCTTGCTCCATTTGACCCCAGGGCCAATGGTCTGAACAATGTCAACCACTTTATGTTAGCAATATTCTTGAGAAGATTTTATCCTATACATACATGTACGTATGTATTCCTTTGTGAAACATTATACCCTACCGTAGGCCAACATTGGCCCCAGCAGCCATAGTTTCAAGAAACTTTAATCTATAATGCACAAGTATTCTTGCATTTCAATGGGTCAATTTGTAGCCAATTTGCTCTTGAATAAAAATAAATCAAAATTGAATAAGTTGAAAAGGTGTTAAAGTGTTTATACACAGACAAACAAAATCAGACGAATTGCAATCAGAGAAGCTCATTTGAACTCCCTAAAAATATTTACAGTTGCTTATATTCTTGTATACTGAGGTATAACTACAATTTTAGACATCTAGAACATCTACCTTTCTTATCCTCTCCCTCTCCTGAACTGGGTGTGACAGATCGGGGTACAGGTGAACTCCTTTCTTTTTTATTTTTCTAAAAAATTTCAACCTTCAGAATGCATATCATGCATCATCATATATACATATATTTTGGTAATTTCAATATTCCAATTCCAGAATTCAAAGAAATACATATAGTTGAATTTGGTCCAAAAGTGGGTTCACATATACTGTACATGTAGTCAATATGGTCGTAATTCTGACCGTAATTCAAAACTACATAAATAACAAACCTGTCTGTATACATTTATTTCTAGATACTGTAGGTAAGATACCAAATAATTAGGATTTTTACAACGAATGTATGACATAACAAACACATGAATTTCCTGCCACTTTCTTTGAAATGATCAAAAATTGTATTTTGGTCTCAAAAACTATGGGTCACATACATCAATCAAAATTTTGTTTTTGTCTACGTGTATTTCGATGTTTGAATTACTACTAAATTTAACATACATCAATAATGCATAAATTTCAGAGCCAAATATGGCTATTGTTGACCCTAGCCTTTTCACATACCTGCATGAATATAACTGAGGCCAGATTTTCTTCCTTCTCTATATCAGAATCACTGTCTGAACTGGAACTACTGCTGCTCTCTGAGCCTGTTTTTAGTGAATAAATAATTAACAATCAGTGACAAGTGCATTCTATGAGCTCCATTTTGCCTCGCATTGTTAGACTCACAAACCTTAACAGTAAATGTGATAAACGTTTACAAAAGGACTAGAACACAGACCATCTTTCTTCTTTTCTTTCTTGGTCTTGTCCTCATCCTCTTCCTCCTCAGCTTTGTCCGATTTCTTGTCTTCCTCCTCCTCACTTTCTTCCTCCTCAGAATCAATTAGCTTCCTCAACCCTCGTTCTTCATCCACTCCTTTTTCTTCATACGTGTTTTTCTTCTCCCTGTCCTCCATATCATCATCACTGAAAAAGTAATGAAATTTCCCTTAAAGATACTAGTATAAACAATAATGCTTCATCTAAAGAAAGTAACTTGATGCATAGCAATATTCTTTCCCAAAACTTTCTCTGAAAATGCTTATAGATGTATAATAACTTAACACAATATGGTACAAAACAAGAGGCCCACAGGCCTTATTGGTCACCCGAGTACTAGTGAAAAAGTATCCAAGGGCTATGAAATCTAGAAAAAAATTCCTGTTCTGAATATCTAGGCTAAATTCCATTGTTCAGCAACAGTATAAAACAAGATGTGTTCTTAAAACTTCACTGCCCTCAAAAGTGCATACACTAGAGAAAGGCTTTGCATAATATGATTAAAACATTAAGGAGATACTTTACATCGTCTAATGGCTGACTTCCTTTTAAAACATGGATAAAAATATAAATATTACCAATATTTGTTTATTCATTTAAAAAATCATCACCTAGCTGAGTAGCTCAGAAGGTTAGCATATCGGCTGCTGAACTGTAGATCGCGGGTTCAAGTCCAGCAGGGGTTTTCATTTTTTTCCCCAGATTGCTTTCTACTAAAACTACATTTTTCGACTAAATAAAGTATATTTGAAAGTTTTCAATTTCATATCCCCAATGTATATATCCTCCACTTGTCATTTATATCAAATTTCTCTGGTGTAGCATACCTCCTTAAAAGAACTATAGATCGCGGGTTCAAGTCCAGCAGGGGTTTTCATTTTTTTTTTCCAGATTGCTTTCTACTAAAACTACATTTTTCGACTAAATAAAGTATATTTGAAAGTTTTCAATTTCATATCCCCAATGTATATATTGTCATTTATATCAAATTTCTCTGGTGTAGCATACCTCCTTAAAAAATACGACTAATTTGGACCCATCCTAGAGTCAAAACCCTGGGTTGTGAAATTCACCATTTTTTGTACATCCTTTTCTGCTATTCCTAAGTATGCATTTAGATTTTATACAGTATCAGCAAACTTTCACAAAAATACTATATACTAAGTTTGGCCCCACCCTGGGGATCATCAAATTTACAATTTTGGTAAAGGACTACCTGCTTTTTCTAAATATTCACTTAGTTTCATTTAATATCAATAACACTAAAGACGATGTTATTCAAGTGTTTTACACATAAACACTATATAGTAAGTTTGGCCTCACTCTGGGTATCATGAAATTTACAATTAGAGGCCTTCCTGCTCTACATCACTATGTATTTAGTTTTTCTTAAACATGTGCGGCTGTAGAGAAGAAGATTTTTGAAAATTGGTCAATTTTGGGCAGTTTTTGCCCTGCCCCCAAGGCCCCAGGGGTGCAGGAATCCTGAAATTTACAATTTATGTCTCCCTTGTTCCAAACATGCTTCATACCAAATTTGAAAAGAATAGGAATGGTATTTAGGCCAATTCAACTTAATTGATAGATTATCATCCCTGCCCGCCCCTCAAAAATCAACCCGCCCTGAATTTTTTTATTTTGCGAAACTTGCAATTTCCGGAAAATTTTCATGTCCGACTCCAGTATTTACACTTCTTGTTTACATTTCTGGTATAGCAACGTGAAGAAAATAGATATGGTTTTCTTAATTTCTCGCGTTCTTACAGGCGTAAATCTTGAAGAAGTTTAGTATCTTTCTGCGTTTGAAATTATAGTTTAACTTGGAATTCGTCTGTGAAATAAGCATAAATTGATATCCATCTGGCATTAAATGATGCACTTCTGTTGACTAAAACTCATTTGTCATTAATATTTTTCTCAGAAAATAAAATTAAAAAATAAAATCCTCCCACCCGCCCCATACTTTTTGGTGACCCTGAATGATGATCTACTAATTAAGTTGAATTGGCCTTATCAAGACGAAGTTAAAAATGTCTATTGTTCACACATTTAATAACTGATCATTTTGGCCCCACCCTGATACCAAAAACTCCTACCCCTGGGATTGTCAAATTTACAATTTTGGTAAAGGACTACCTGCTCTTTCTAAATATTCATTTAGTTTCAATTTACACAGCAGGGTTAAGGTGTCCCGAATAAAGTTAAAACAAACATCATAAAATGTACCTCGGTGCACTTTACACTATATGACGTCACAATATAAAATTACGTCACGACGTACAGGTCTATAGTTGTATCGCGGGGAAAATGTCATAATATGTTCTCGCTATTTACTGCCGTTATCTAGTGTTTAAACTGTATAATTATGTTTGAATCTGTTTGTCAGATGATTTTTTTTCCCAGTTTTCTTTGATAGTATATAAGTCTCATAATTTTATATATATAGTGTGCACGAAAGACTGAAAAGTAATCTTTATATTACTTCGTGACCTTCAAATCGCCCCCGATGTATATAGTCATTTGGAATAAAGAAAACCAACGCATGTACATATTGACTCGGCACAAGTGAAAGATGACGATATTTTATTTCGATCAAGGCATATTCTTATAGGTAAATAGTTGCAGATTGAGGATTTTGATACGGAAGGTATAATATTTTGCCTCGTTTAGATATGATTTGGATGTGAATGTGGAAAATGCCCAACATTTGAGTTGAGATAATGGAAATTGCTATATTTGAGAGAACATTGTACCGATCCGTATCACTTTCTAAATTTACCATATCAATGTCGACATATCAAGCCTAAACTGCATATGATTTGAGTGCATCTTTCACCTGTGCCGAGGTGATAAACAACTAAAAGTCTAGCGGATAAAAATAGCTCCTAGTCACCTGTATAACGAAGTAATAGTTAAGCGAAGGATTTCCCCACGTGATACGATGTTTATGTATTGACAAACGATTTTTATTAAAAATATGCGACGCTTGGAGGAATTTCACTTTAATATGAATATGCTGTTATTACCTGTTATTTTACTCGGGACACCCCGCTGTGTAGTATCAATAGCACTAAAGAAGATGTTATACGTAAACACTATATTCATGCAGTCCGTGATATAGTCCGTCTCTGTCATTTACCCACCATTGCATTTCCTGATATAGTCTACATCTGTATTGTTTACCTGCTGGAGTCCGTGATATAGTCCACTTCTTTGTCATCAAAGTCACCCTCATCACTCTCCTCAACAGCCTCATCATCAGAATTGTGTTTGGCAGTTCTCTTGTTCTTTAGATTTTTCTTACCCTTCTTCTTAGGTTTAGAATCTATCAAAAATTCAGTTCTTATTGCAGACCTTTCAAGATACAATGCATACAAATATTTAAAGATAAGAGGTCCATGAACCAAAATGCTCAAATGAGGCACCTTTCAGACAGGTGACTCTCGATAACTTGAGTTCAAGGGACCTAGATAAAACTTTTGAGTCATCAAAAGCTTGAAAGTCGAGTCAAATCCGGAAATTAAAGGTCCGACCATTATGGTTCAGATTTTATAGTAACCGGAGTGCATGGCATTGTTCCGACATGCTGTCCTATATATTCTTTGGTAATTCAAATTGAATTGATTTTTAAAAAATGCAACTTTATTCTGCATAGATAAAAAGATTTTTTAAAGTTTATGTATTTATTTGTTCTTTTCTCATGTTAAGATAGATATGAATGTACATATTTATAAGACCTCCTACATTATGAATTTTCGCAGTCATAACAACACCAGGCATAATAGTCACAATTTCCAGTCAATTTACACAAAGCACACGCTCTAATAAATAGTGACGTTTCCTTGACGTATCTCTAAATTCTATTCTCAAAATTGTTGTCTCACTGTCAAGTCCAAACAAGTCTTAAATTTTATCTATAGTCGAATTATATCACCAAAACAAAGCGCAGGAGGAGGGTTAAATTCAATGAAACTAAGAAATGCAGGGAATATGTAACCTATAGACACCTAATTAACACGGCCGAGCTAGCCCCAGGCATTCACCAATATCCAGGTAAGTCCAAGTAGAAATAATCATACTCGGGAGTGATGGTGTGTATACGCTACCACCACTTCCAGAGATCGAGAGTAAAAAACAATGTAATGTGTTTTACGAGACCAAAATTTCACTTCAAGAAATCGAGAGATTGAGAGTAAATTTGCTTTGTTATATAGAGAAGATAATCAGGACCGTGATTTCGCTTCAAAAAATAAAAAACTTCATGAAATCGAAGTTCAAGTCATCTCGAGTCACCTGTATTCAAATACTCATTATTTAGAATACTAATAGCTTTTAAAAAATTCAAAACTCTGGTTCCATGGTTTGGGCTTTGAACAAAACTAAATATACATATGTGCATTATATAATAGCTGTGTTCAAAGGTTTTTATTGTTATTATCGTTAATTTGTGATACACTACACAAATAAACTGTGTATTGTGGGAACAAGAATCACATAGTACTTAGTTATATACAGGAATCTGATATCCTAATCACTTTTTTATTACATTAAAACATTCCATGTTTTCAAGGGCTGTGAACTTGTTAAGCAGGCTGTATTCATTGAACAGCTGTCAGTGTATTTACCAAATCTGTCCATTAATGTGCAAGCTCATCTGGGCCTATTTAAATGTGAAGGTTTACATCTCATTAAAGAGGTTACTCTACCTTCATCTTCCTCATCTGGCCCCTCCCCATCATCCTCATCCTCATTTCCATCATCAGAAAAATTTGTCCAGTCCTCATCCTCAGTAATTAACTATAATGTCAACAAAAATCTTGTACCATATACATTGTATATGAAAGAAATGTGAACAAGCTCACATACCCCACATCCCCACAATGACAATGCTGTATACATAATGAATGACGATACTTATGCCTCTGTGCTACATGTATATGGTACTATTTTTATGCATGTGAGTAGATGACATTACTCAAGTCATAAGTAATATTGTTTAGAAATGTAAATTGTGTAAAATATCAAAACAGAAATATTCTAATTACATATGGCTTGAAAACCGGTTTCACAAAAGTTGCTCCAAATAGTATATTTTTAGCCAGACTTCTATGTTCAAAAGGGGCATAACTCCCATGAAAAAGTCAAAATGCACATCTACACAGTATGTCCAAATTATATACAAAGTTACATAACATTCAGTGGCTTCAGAGGAGTGGCCAAACTTCCATGTTCAAAGGGGGCATAACTCCCAGAAAAAAAAAATCAAATCAGAATTTTCCACAAACATGCACACCTACACAGAGGTCTCTAGCAACTGCAAAGTTTCATGAAATTCTGTTCTGCAGTTTCAGAGGAGTTGTGCTGACAAAAACAGGACTGATGAAGGCCAAACTTCTAAGTATAAAAGAGACATAACTCCCAAGAGAAATATCAAATAGGGATTTCCTGTGAATATGCATCTACACAGTAAGTACTTATCAATAAAACTACAAAGTTTCATGAAATTCTGTTATGCGATTTCAGAGTAGTTGCACTGACAAGAACAGAAATGATAGAGTGACTGATGGGTCAAAAACATTATACCCTCCACCCATTAAATAGATAGACATGTTCTTTAGAAATGAAAAGCATTATACACTAATTGTACCTAATAAAGAAATCTAGCACAAAGGATATTTGAACAAAGCAGGATTAAAATGGTTCACTGATGCAGATGATTATCAATCATTTCCAAGAGATTCATTTGTCTATTCATCCATAGGACTAAAGCTTACAGATGACATAAATACATTTTGAAGAATAGCAATATTTAACAATATTCATATCATTAAACTTACAAATTCATTTTTCTCCTTTTTCTTTTTTCCTTTGGTCTTCGTTTTTGCTTTATCTTCTTCATCTGGATTTACAATTTCTTCCTCATTCCTCACACGATTTCTCACCATCACTGAGAACAGATTCATTGTTTTGTCTCGTCTGAAATATCCAAAGTCACTTTAAATTTAATGATGTTCAATATTGCTGTTGAGCACTTTGAACGAGAGCTTACAGAGACTGCATACCTCAGCCATGGCTTTCTATCGATACCAATCACGATTCCAGTGTAATATCATAATCAATTCAAATTAAGTTTAATAATTGTCACCCCATTCATACATGTATATCACAATGTGCCTCAAAATTAAACTTATTCTTCCTTGACCAAAGGCCTATCCTTCCTTACACTTTTATTGGCGTTTAAGATATCTAGCATACCGTATATACTCGCCTATAAGTCGGTCCGCCTATAAGTCAGTTGTATTTTTAAAGATTATTTGGTAGGAATTTGCCATTGACCCGCTTATAAGTCGGTACAAATTTTTGTCAGAATCGGTTGACAATTTCAAGTAATGCTCTAGTGTTTTTACCTATGGTTCAAAAATATTTTGAGAAATTAACAATTATGAGGTGCTCAATATCCAAGCCATATCTGTTTGGGGTTTAAAGGCAACCCTTGATCTATTATGGGCAATGATCCCTTGTTTACCTAAGCAATTATGGTCTCCTAATTACCAGTACCTGACACCATGTTTAGTGGCACCTGCAATGGGAAAACTGTTATTGTGGGATTCTGGTATAATTCATTGTATCAACTATAAAGTTTTTAAAAGTCAAGAATGATGATCTAAATCATCTGTTAACAATATTCAATCTTTTATGAAATATATTTCAGCCAGTATGCATATGAATATTTCAATATTAAATCGGGTTCGTAATTCAATTTTAAAGATAAATGATAGATTAGTTGAATTGAAAGTATTAGTTACCAGTATGTAAATAATTTTTAACTAGATAAAAATATGTACATGTAAATACTTTATACATAATTTTAAAATACATAAACAATACAATATGTCTAGTATTTGTGAACAATAATTTGTGTGGTAGTCCATGATAATCGTTGGAGTTGTTTAAAAAACACTACATTACCAATCTTCTTAGGACGCGCCTATAAATCGGATATAGAGTTGACTCCCAAAAATCCAACTTAAAGGCGAGTATATACGGTACAAACTGACAAATTCACAAACTAACAACCAGGAGTGACAACATAACCTCTTTAATTCTGAAGTAATAAAACTCTATACCTGCTAAATTCTTCTTCAGCTTCCTCTGAATTGAGGTATTTGTATTTGATCATTGGACTGAATGTGTACCACTCTTCTACAGGGAATGCTTCAAATGCTCCATCGGCACACTGGGTAAAAATATAGTAAGATGTGTTCTCGGTGATTGTTCCCTCTCTCACACCCTTCATTCTGAAATAGAACAACCATATTTAATATGTTTTCTGTAAAAAAAAAAAAATGAAATCATTTGTTTGCTACTTGTGACAATTTGCCCCCCCCCCCCTTTTTTTTTTTTTTTTTTACATTAACTTGTTTAAATAAAGTCTTACTTTTTCATCTCCTTATTCTTCCCAATTTTTAGAATCCATGGCTGGGCATCTGGATTATATTTTCTGGACATGATTCCATACTTTTTGCGCCTGGCTTCGTCTTTTTGTTCCCGTCCATACTCACTACCAGCTCCAAATTTGGGGTGTACATCAATGTCATAAGCTGACTTAAACTCCTTCAGATTATTTTCTCTCTCCATCCTTATTGGTGTCTGTATAATATATCACACTCTACATGAAATAAGAAACAATGACGAAATAAAACTACCTAGTTTAACTGATGAAATATTCAGAGAGAGATTCATGAGTATCACTTTCTTGTGAATATGTAACTTACCACAAACTATTGATATGTAAGGTACATTTGTTGACTTGTCACTATTTCTCATCAAGAACACAATTCCAATCATTCAGCAATTCATGAATAAAACTTGATATACAAATTTGGCAGTAAAAACAAGCTAATATCAAGATGCAGGGAACTGCAACATTTACTGTGATACTTACCTGACTTAATTTCACAAAATCAACATCATTTCCTGTTGAAAACTTCATCATTTTATATTTCTTTTTGTGATCTCTACAATGAAATTGCCAATATCAATTCAATTAGTGTTTTACAATGTTTTTTAATATGAAATTTAAGTGTATGTATTTTTTTAAAGATGTTTTTGTATCATTCAATTAGTGTTTGACAGTATGTTTTCATACTTTTATAATATTCAAAGTGTTTAATTTTTATTTCTTATATATTAATGGAACAATCTTAATATGATAATCGAAACATTTACATTTATGATTTATAATAAATGAAACAATAACTTACTTTGGCACTCTCACAACAAATTCTTGAGTTGTGTTACTGGATGATCCAGGCTAAAAAATGAAATTGAATATAACAATAAACAATTAAACATTAATGTGCATTTTACCACATCAAAGGAGGGTGTATTTGATTTTTATCCAATAAACTCCAAACATTATACAAAAACGGCATTACATTAATACACAAATATTCAAAGAAAACAACTATACAAAGTACAAAATTATACTATTATCAGTTGCTGTAGGTCACTAACTAACTGTGTAACGAATTTATCACGTCGAAGACCTGTAACTGTATATGTGGATCATGTAGCACTGTCACTGCCCTATAGCTGTTAATAAATGACTTGTCTGTATGTCATCATTTAATAGATTGTGGAGCAATTTCATCAAAATTTCTTCAATGATAGATTTGATCAAAGTCTCAATTTTTATCTGTCTCTTACATGTACTTTTATAAACAAATAAATATTGAAAGATCTATGGTGATATTTCAGGTTGTGTCAATGAAATATTTCAGTGATAATGCGTACCAAAGTCTTGCAAACATGGAACATAACAGTGTAATCCAGTTGAGATTCGGCTGGGCTGGATGCCCATCAGTCCAAATATCCAGCCGAGCTGAATCTCAGCTGAGATTATGTAACACTGATGTCCATTTCAATGTCACCCTCACCATATTTCATAACAGCCACAGAATCGCCCATCTCATTAATGACATCATTGACAAAGTGAGATTCACTTTTAAGAACTATGACAAAGAAGTTTTACCATTATGGTTGACAGTAACGATCTTGAATCACGATCAAACTGCCTCATGTCATGGGGGCTGACATCATTTCATTTCCCAGCTAAATATCATCATACGTTTTAAAGTCTCTGATTGGATGATGCCTGTGGAATCAGCCAATGACATGCCTCCTTTTATAAATACCCCTATTAGTCTAGTTCCCATTCCAGCCACTCATTGATCACTCTAAATGATCAATGAGTGGTAGGCACGGGAACAAGATTGACGTTTTATTTTTTTCTCATGATTCAACAAGGAACAGTCAGCAGAAGAAATTAAAAAACAACAGTGAACGAGTACTTTTATTTTTATTCCAATTTTGACTAAATTTGGGTCGGTGCTCCCGTAAAACAGATATTTAATAAAGTTGGCCTTACGTCGGCTGGTGTTATATTCCCTGTGTTAAATGAATAGATAGATCCTGTAGTTACCCTCATATATTCTCCTCTTTAATATTTAGATGTTACTGCCACTGGACGTTTTGCACAAGGAGAATATTCCATAACTATTAAATATATATCGTCGACTGCCCTATTTCGGTGACTGACCAGAATCGGTGAACTTTTGTTTACGTGTGCGCGTTGTCGTTTCCGGGTGTAGATTGCGTCATCAATTTCGCCGTAGTGTTTGCAAATATATATAGAGTATATCTTCAATTTCCCCCCGAAAATGAACTACTAGAAGGAGAGTCAGTCTATGCGAAAGTTTTTTGGACCACACAGGACATTTGGTCCTGTGTAATCAATGAACACTCCGGACCAAACCAAATTTTGTCAGACCGAAAAACCTAATGTAAAAAAGTGAAACATGTGAAAATGCAAAACCAAGGAAATCTTATTTATTATACTAGTAATACTATACCAGGGATCCCTCCCGTATAATACTTTAGACAGTCCATGCGGTTTTAATCACATTCATTTACGTATTTGGATTTGTGTGCTATTTTTTACTTATAACAAACATTTAAATGACTCAGGGTTCGAAATTAACTCATGTCCGTAAGTCCGAGACTAGTGAAAAACGTGTCGGACTAGTGAACTCTCTATAGCACTAGTCGGTACGGACTAGTGAAAATCCGGAAATCAATCTTGAATTGGTAAAGATTTTTA
The DNA here is from genome assembly GCF_947568905.1 of Ostrea edulis. Taxonomy (NCBI): domain Eukaryota; kingdom Metazoa; phylum Mollusca; class Bivalvia; order Ostreida; family Ostreidae; genus Ostrea; species Ostrea edulis. Next base: position 54,584,186 of record NC_079167.1, read on the forward strand.
GCAAGATTTGTCTGAGTCTCTTAGATGTTTGAACTTATGGTTGATTACCTGCATGGTCAAGTGTTTGCATGACTATGACAACCTGATCTTTCAAACACATGGAGTGCGTTCGAGACCGCCGTTCTTTGAACGTGCACAAATTGTCAAATTCCTGCCGATTCCGAACGCCGAGTACACATCACGAGAACGTGTTCTAGGTGCAAGAATTGCAAATAGTGTGGTCTGAGAACATGCACGTTTGTGTGCACATGTTCTTGTCATTCGCGACTCTAACACAGTAGTTCATAACACTATAGCTCATGACTTGGTCAATCGAGTGAATTTTTTGGACTTTATTGATAAAATTTCGAACTCCTGTGACTCTAAGATCTGAGCACCAAAACAACAGGAACGTCGATCTCGAACGCACTTATGGACGTTTATAAAAGGATTAACTCGGAGGTTAATATTGTATGCTTCTGAAGATCTTGAATGCGAAATAAATATGGTGGTCTCTTTTTCTTCTGTAGGTGTCAGAAATTGAATTGTTTGCAACTGTGATGTGTTTAGTTTGATTAAATACTATTGAATAAAATGGAAGATCAGTTTATGATATACTGGACGGACTAGTGAAATGCTTTGCAGACTAGTGAACATCAACAGTGACTAGTCCGTACGGACTAGTGCTTGAAAAAGTTAATTTCGAACCCTGTGACTCTGCATCAAAATAGTAAAGCTCAAAACTGGACACTGAGACATCGGACATTCCGGTCCGGTGTAAAAAAAATGATGCGTCGGACCTGAGGCACTGTACATCGGTCAGGTCCGACGTCTTTCGCATAGACTGGAGAGTATGCAAAAAATCAACACGAGCACCCCAAAAATAAGCCCATTTACTTATTACTTTTTCAAGCAAACCTTCAAATTAATATAAAGTATACCAAAAGTCTAGAATTCTACACTATGTTATTATATTCATTGACATTTAGTTGCACTTTCCTCCTGTATATACGTTTTAACAGTTACAAACTTTTGGCAAACATATATTAACAATGGCCACCAAAATAGGTGATGTCACCGTTTTAGGACCACAAATGACATGTTTCTTGTTACAAAAATATATTCAATTAACGTACCAATGAATTTGGAATTTTTGGATGAAAGTAAATGAATTCAATTACTTTAAAGGTAGGTGTGTAATTTATTTATTTAATCCAAGTGATTAATGAGAAAATCGCAGTTTATCACTAAGGTCACCGAAACTGGTCAGTCGACGATATATATATTCATAATGAAATTCTAATTTCCTGTATTTAACAGAATCATGATTATCACTTGGGACATGCCAATGGCCATTTCTTGCTTCGCTCGGTTCAACAATCACACCGTATATATCATGGACCATGGATATCGGTCTGAATAGATCAGTGGATAGAGCACCTGAATAAATATAAAATAATGCAGGAGTCCGGTCCTACATATCTTAGGTGCGATATGCACCCACTCTCTTTTTTGTTATGATCATTTTAAGTCCAGGAAAAAAATAACTGAAGCTAATCTACTGTAATGTGCAGAAATAGGGACTATCAATTCTTTACTGTGACGGTAATAAATAAATTTACCTGGCTTGGTGTGGTGTTTGTGGCCATTCTTCTCGTACACACCGGAAGTAGTAGCTTTACTTAAAGGAGTTTCGTAAATAATTTGATATGAATCATTTATTCATTGAGTAATGAGTTTTCATTTTACAAATTTATATGAGTATATTTATTAGTGTTGATTACATTAAACTCTGTCATTATTTTTGTAGGCCTTACCTTAAAAATCTACCATAAATACGAAACTGTGTGTTAGTGTAAACAATAATGGCAAGAAACGAGGAAAAGCAGCTTGGTAGACTAAATCGTTACTACTTAAAAAGACAACACGATGGTAAAAAATTAACTTCATTGAAAAAAAAGGCTAGAGCTTTTATTTACATTCCTTATAATATGTATACGGTGTGACCGTTGGACCGAGCGAAGCATGTAATGGTCATTGTAGTGTCCCAAGTGGTAATCATAATTCCGTTAAGTATGGCAGGTTATGATTCATTTAAAAATATATATTTTTAATGAAATTTTCCTTGCGCTAAAAACCCAGTAACATCTCAATATTAAAGGTGTTTATATGGGGACAACCGTTTTACAGGGTCCGCCAAATGAACGCGGGAAATAAAACACAAGGCGACGTAAACTGTGTATTGTGACGTCACATTTAGCCTCAACCTTTTTTCTCTTTTTCAAAGCAAACAATTATAAACAACAATAATACATTCCGTATGCAATGAAAAAGGCCGTTATAAAACTAAACAAACTTAACCAATAAATTCAAAATGGTACAAATGTAACCGTAATTTTATCGTATATTCTTATTTAAAGAAACTCATGAACTCGTTCATCTATTTAGTCGTATTACGGTTTTATATGTAATTATTTGCTAAAACCTGTTACAATGATAATTATACTATTCACTTTGAACAAACTGAGTGTTTAAATTACGAATTGCACGTCAGAGTCTTCTAATATATATACGGTGTGACCGTTAGACCGAGCGAAGCATGTACGTAACTCCGTGTCCCGAGTGGTAATCATAAATCCGTTAAGTACGGTAGATTATGATTCATTTATAAATATATATTTTGAATGATATTTCCTTGCGCTAAACACCCAGTAACATCTCAATATTTAAGGAGTTTATATGGGGACAACAGTTTTACATGATCCGCCTATTCATTGAACGCGGGAAATAAAACGCAAGGCGACGTAAACTGTGCATTGTGACGTCACATTTAGCCTCGACTTTTTTCTCTTTTTTCAAAGCAAACAAATTTTATAAACAACAATAATACATTCCGTATGCAATGAAAAAGGCCGTTAAAACCAAACAAAATTAACCAATAAATTCAAAATGGTAAAAAAGTAACCGTAATTTTATCGTATATTCTTATTCAACGAAACTCATGAACTCGTTCATCTATTTAGTCGTATTACGGTTTTATATGTATTTATTTGCTAAAACCTGTACCAATGATAATTATATTATTCACTTTGAACAAACTGAGTGTTTAAATTACGAATTGCACGTTAGAGTCTTCTATTATTGGCATTCAAAATAAAACACGAATAACTGTTGAAACAGGTAATGAAAAAATAAATGGCGGCGCCCATATGGATCACGAAAATTTCAGTGAACGTATATAGAGATTATCTCTTTTTCTTTTGCTGATTTTGACTTTTTTCTTTTATATACGTGTTACCTTTAGAGCCTTGCTTCGCGGACGGGCCTTCGGCCCGTCCGAGCTTCGCTCGGTATTAATACTCCGAGCACGGGCTTATGTAGACAAACAAGATCAGACACCCCCTTAGGAAAATTATTCTTAGGAAAGTGTCTTGATTTTTCTACACAAGCGCCAGCCCCTGTGCTTCGAGGCACATTCTGACTGGGTCATATTTCAATATTTATGGCTTTCTTTTCTTAAACTTCTAAGAAGAAACAAGATCATGTTGATCATGTTCCTTAATTTATTTAGGATGAATCGCCCTAGCACCAAAAGCAAACAATTTCCAGTACATTTCACTTTTATTGCATAACTAAAACAAATAGCATTTATAAACTTTTTAAATAAGAAGTAAAACTTTACTGAATATTAAGCTGAACAAATATCATTTTGAATTTTTTTAATATTACAAGACGATATATGTACGTAAGTCATATAGGCTAGATGTCGTGGTGATAAGTAATCTCAGCTGAGATTCGTCTCTGCTGGATATGCTTTCACTCGGTGAAGGTGTCAGTCCAACTATCCAGCAGAGCCAAATCTTGTGACGCCGGACGGCATCTGGGCAGTCCAAATATCCAGCCAAGCTGAATCTCGGCCAAGATTAGGTGATAAGCAGAAAGTTCTTTGTTCCGAAAACATGGAAGAACTATAGCTGTTTGGGGAATTTTTTTTAGATAAACTAGAGCTACAGGCAACATTTTCTACACTTAAACAGTCATCAAGTCCCATTCGAAAGTTGTTTGAAACTCATGGCTTTAATAAAGTTCACTTTTTGTATAATTATTCATGTTACTACAACTGATTTAAAATGTTAATAATAGCTTCATGATAATTATACCTAGATATACTTTTTATTTATTTTAAACCAATATTTCTGATATGACTGTATTCTAGTATCTACTACCAAGATGTGCATTTTCTTATTTCTTGCTTTTTTAGATTTCAAAAGAAAAAATCCTAAGCGACCAAAACTGGTAGGAAAATCTTCAGATAAATAAAAGTAGTGTATAAGATTATAGATTTAAAACTGTAATTAATATTATAACTGAAGCAAGATACTGTTGCAAACTTTATGTTCATAAGTTTTCTTTAGATCATTGATATTTATTATTTTGTTGACAGGAAACATTACATAGTGTTGATGACATTAAGCATTGGGTACCAAGCCTGAAGAAAGACATCGATTTCTACTTAAAGGTAAACTAAAAAAAATTCTTAATTTGAGGTATTAGTTATTGGAAATTATAGGGAAGGTAAACTAAACAACTGCTAAAGAAAGAATCAAATAGATCAAACAAAAATGGAGTATAATTGATAAATTCAAAGTCTTTCAATCTTTGAGATCATAGCTAACAGTTGCTATAATAGATCCAAACCAAGATAGACTTATGTCAGTGTTTGGTAAAGCACCAGACCAGAGATTAAAATTCTGGTCTACTCTGACAGATTTTCTTCAACACTGTTACACAAACAAGAGAGGAAGGTTGTATATATTGCCAGCAATTTTCATATTACAATATATTATGATAGTTATTCAGTTATGAATGTGAGCATGCATATGAATTGGGACTTTGAATGTGTATCTGAAATGTGTAATATACAATTTAGGTGTTCAATCATCAATATGGAAAGTTTTTAGCTCAAGTGAGCTATTCTGATCACTTTTTGTCCAGAGTCAGTCATATTTTTGTCGTTTTCACTAGCCAGGGGGGTTCAGTCCACTCCGCTCTCCATAATAAATGGCAACAAATCCCCCTCTCCTCTGTTACGGATAATACACGTTTTCCAAGTAATTAGTGATGTTTTTACTGGAATTCAATACACAGCTTCCGAGATATCAGCTCCTCTGTGATGGAGGTATGTTCAGTATTCTGTTAAACGCTTGGGTGGGTACAAGTTGTATGCATGTATCATAGACCATCTTCCCAAGTCAAGGTTTTCTGATGTGGAGCAGAGCAGATCAGAAATCCATGACTTGGAAAGATGATTATAGACTAGCTATGCAAATAAGGATAAAAGTTATAAAAGCGTAAATTTTGTTTATTATTATCATCTGCTATATTAAACTGACCATATCAAGGCAATTAAATTGAATATGAAATTATTTTTTATTTCCTCTTCTGCACAAGTGATACTTGCATAAAAAAAAAATGGTAATTATCGATTTTTGTTTGAGCTATTTTATTATCAAATGCTAATAAACTTACTAAAATTGTGTGTCCCAGCAGTTTGGGTGGTTGCATGATGTCTGATAATCATCCTTTAGGCAATATATGATTGCAGCGATAAGCATTTGTACCCACCGCACGTGGACAAAAGTATATTTTGCGTCTCACTTTGCAAAGGGAAATAACTATTGGGCAACTCATAAATTGCGTAATGCAATGTTTATTACGTTACTCCCAGTATTAAATTATTTTGTTGTGAAAAAATGAGAAACATATTGGGTTCCATTGTATGACACCATCAACTGAGGACTGCAATGTGCAGCGTGCCCTCTGTAATCAGGGGAATATAACTCGCACAGCATTGTGAAAAATGTAGGCCATTGAAGAAAACAAATTTTATACAAAGGGTATATATAAAGGTATTTATAAAGTCATAATTCAGAAATTCAGATGATCTGTAATTGTACTCTGAAGGTACACAGCAAGTATCATATACATGCATCAATACCTAAAAGTGTCACAAAAATGTGATAGAGGAAATAGGAAAGATAGGTAGCTGACAATGTGAATGATAGACAGACAAATAGAAAGCAAACATAAAGTGCCCCACAGTTTCAACAGTTTGGGACTAAAAAAACCATCTCTTTGTTTTCATGTAGCAATCTCAAGTCCCCTGCTATCCAGAGAGAAAAATTCAAGAAATCAATAAAAAGATCAACTATTTAAAACATGAATATGAAGCTTTTGTTCGGAAGCTTGAAAAACTTGATCCAAGTATGAAGGATATACCAT
>NC_079167.1:54595446-54687946 GCF_947568905.1 Ostrea edulis
CAATGCATATCTGTTTTTAGCAGAGTTGGATGGAAGTCAAAATTGACTTATAACATGTAGAATGATGTCCTAGCATCAACATTTCACTTTCCGTTCAAGAACTGTTTGAGTTTACCATAGAAACTATACATTATCAATTTTCATGATTATGGAAATTGGAAAAAATAATAACTTGGCACAATAATTGGTAATGGTTAGATCCCAATATCATAGCACTTTTATTTGAGAGCAATATATTCTATAATAAACAATCTTTCTTCCTCTTGCATTACTGTTTTTATTTGTATGATCAGTTGTGAAAAGTGCACCCTTCAAAAAAAAAATTCAGTGTTAACTTTACCATTAATCTCCACTAAAAAATTAACAAATTTTATTTATTCTGTCTACTGTTATGTGTATGAAGTTCTGTAATCTTCCATTTATAACTCCACTTATTATCTGCATGGCAATTCCATGCCTCACTTTTCATTCAACATCTTCAACTTCACTTTTGCACCAATACATGTGTATGATATCATCTTCATCAATATCATGTTTAGCACGATACAGCCATGATGGCAGGAATTGGTTATGGAAAGAATTGGTACTTGTCTAGGATGCCAAATTTAAATATTTGTCTGAACAGAAAAGTAAAATCAATGGACAGGTTTGAAGGCCACTAAAGAAGTAACCAACAATCCATATCTGGCTGTAAATTGATTGATGTAGATCCGTTACCTAGGGATTAACCAAACATAGATCGATGTCCAATCTTGAAATCATCCTAGTCTGCTTTGCACCGAAGACACTGGAAACATGACTTACGGTATTCAACATGATCAAATTACATGTATTTATGTGCAACAAGATGGGAGAAAATGCAACAAACCAGGCCCCTCCGAATCTCTAGTCAGGTGCTCTCCCACCTGTTACATTTGGTTCAGGGTGAATATATATCCCTAGGCTTAATAGCTACTCTTGACCTTTAACAACTGGACTAGGTTCTGAGGAAGAAGATAAAATAAGTTCATCCTCACTAATGAGTTTACTGTCTACCTCAAATGTAACAGGAAGGGAGAAAATGCAATGGATCAGAAAGGGATTCGAACTTGGTGCCCCCTGAATCTCTAGTCAGGTACTCTACCAAGCTAACTGACCACTGGTGATCAAACCCGTCTGACAGCCACATTTGAATAAAGCAAATTGCTTCCAATGCACGAGAAACAAAAACATTTTTACAATTTTATTGACTATTAATGATATGCATTTTTAAAACAGTTCATACATAAATGTAATTTGTAACAGTGCATAGCTAGAGATCCTGATAGGGTTTTGCATATATAATTGAAATTCTTTTTTTTTCTTTGGACACTTCTCTACCATGTTCCACCATTTTGTAAAGAATAAAGTCTGAGGTACGTCATGCACAACATTTAAAAATTAAGTTTAAAAATGATCTGAAATGTAGAAACTACACAACCTGTAAAATAAATGCAACAACTGGCAATAGCCAGTTTTATGTGAATTTTCTGATTCATTACTTTGGAATGCCTCTTGTTACAAGTTTCACAACTCTTTTGTAAATTTCACCAAAAAAAAGTGACATGGAATGTTTCAGTAATTTCCCCATGCAGTATTAAGCACATTTTACTTGGAAATAAACTGCATTTCCTTCCAATTTGGTTTCTTCGATCCTGACAGTATACAACCAAGTATGGTCAAGGTAAACTTGAAAACCAGTTGCTTCTGGTCTTTAAAACTACTTAGATATACTCACAACCAATATAACAGAATACACCACACAATAGATAAAGATACAAGATTATAAGTCTAGGAAGAATCACTGGTAACTTTTAAGGGGTCCATACATATCAATAGTAGTGGAATATTTACACATATAAAACGCAGCACTTTTAACTTAAAATTCACAGTGGATTACACAATATGTACAGATTATGTAAAATATATCAACAGCTTTATTCATCTATACATGTACTGCATACAGTTACGAAAACAAAAAATTACAAATCATGTATACATATAAATAAATAGATTAGTACAATTTTGCACCCAGGTAACAGATTTGAGTATTTTTCGGGAGTATGACAACCCAGTATGACCCCACAGACTGGGGAAGGGGAGCAGAATACAAAGCCATTCATAAGCCAGCATGTTATTTGTACCATACTATATGGGATCTTATATCAGAGTTGCATGTACAGCGCGTGACCGTGACTTTCCTGCCTGGAATCCAGGAGAGTAGCACGATGTGTTTAGTCCTTTATGTTACACTATGGTCTCTGGAAGAACTGCTATCTGAATGTAGGGCTGAAAGAGAAGACAGTCGTGGTGAGATCCTTCTCATAACAAATGAAAATGGGATTCATTTCAAATACTATATTCTGAGACCAAATACTACCACAAATCTACATGCACAGAATTATTAAAGTCTAAGATATCTACCTTCAGAACCATCAAAATATCTTGAATTAAATGGGTCAAGACTTTGATAATGAAGATTCTTTTACTAGTACTTAATATGATGGAAAAACTACCATTCTGCATCAAATAATCAAAAATACTTTTTTGTGAATATTAATTACTCGTATGTAATAAGAAATCCACATTTAGTACATATTTACTTGTTGGCTTCTACATGGGCAGGGATTGTTCACCAACAATTGTCAATACAGTGCAAGACTTTACCCACAGTTAAATATAAATTGAAACAGAAAACCTGAAAAAATTGCTATACAGAAAACATTTACTGGTATAATACACCTACATACATGTGCATATAAACAAGACATGCAGACATCACTATGATGAGATTGCAGTGTAAGAAAAGTCGGGAGACCTTGTCATGGTGTAACGGAGATATTACCTTGGCAAGGGGGAAGAACTACTGGATACTCTCTTTTTTCTGACAAGGCCCTAAAAAGGAAAAGGAAGTGAGGTTCTACATTACATTCTGGAGAGAAGCATACTTATCAAGCTCATCAGAGGGTACAGGACTGAATTTGATGTTAGAAGTCAAAAAATCTTAATGAACAAACCTTAAATATACAAATACAGTCCAGGAATTGAAAAAGGAGATTAATGTTTGGTACAATTGATAGAAACTATAAATTTCTGTAAGTTGTACATGAAATTAATGATTTTGATTTCTGTTATTGCTACATGTAATTGTATTAAAGCTATTACAGTTTAAAGATGTAGTATGCAAATACAACATTATAATACATAAAATTACATATGCAGCATTTTAACACTAAACAGGCAATATTGTGTACATGTATATGCAATAAATACCATGTGACTTTACATATTAAACATGACAAAAAATGTCAAGGTCAACAAGACTTACAAGATTGATTTGAGTTTGTTTGAAATTAAGATGGGCATACAACAGGACCCCTATGTCCTTATGGCCTGCATCCATGGCTATTTTCAGAGGAGTGCAATTGTCCTATAGGAATACAACATGCATGTACAACATCAAAATGCAGAATATATAACGCCTCAATCCAGGTACAGACCACAACACTCGACTAGGCCTGCGGACGGAGCGGTGTCATACGTACAGAATACGACAAACACTCCGTGGACAAATTGTAAGCCATTCTGTTGTATTAAGCGAAGAAAGAGAGAAGTTAGAAACATGCTGCAGTGGTAGAATGCATCCGAAATTTATATTTGTTTAAATATAGATATACACAAATATACGTCTCTACTCCATTTTATGATCTGTATAGTAAATATTGGCAGTTGTTTAGTAGTTACATGAATATCTGTTGGTAATCCGAGTTTTTGTGTTAGATATAAATACATCTTTCATGCAATTTTTTTTTTCATATTTGACAATATGCAAACTTTAGCACCTAAACTTTTGAAATGATTAAATAGAATCATTAAAGTTCAAATTGAAATTTTCGATTCATGTATAATATTATTCCATATTCAGAGATCCACTTCCTCGTGCCTTTTTAAATATGTATCTACTTGTGAATTTATTTTGTCTAATGTATTACCTACCAGAAAGCTAATTGCAATATAAAAGTGCTGTCCTCTTAAATATCTATATGTACAATTGGAATACATCATCTGTTTTACTACGATCAAATTCCACCGCTCGATACTGTATAGCTCAGATATATTTAACATACTATTAAAGGCACACTTTCCTAAATCTAAAGGCGGAACTAATTTCATGCAGAAAGGCTTATCCATACCATTACATATATACCAATACATGTACTTTAAATATCTAAGATATGGACATTTTACCCATGAATTGTTTCTAACTTCAGTCTTGCTTTTAAATTTACAGTATAAACACAAAGTCCATCTACACAAAATTAAAGTAACTTAATACACAAGTATTCAATCACCTGGCTCAGTCTCGTCTTATATACGTTTTTAAATACATGTATTGCCATGAGAGTTAAAAAGTTATTTTTTATCTACTAGAACCTCCAGAAAATGTGTCAAACCAATAATCTATGATTTAAACACAGGAAGAGACAAATTCATCTGTTTCTCAAGTTTCTGATACTGGACAGCCAGATGACGAAGAATATTCTAAAGTTATAAAACAAAAATGATGAAAATTTCCCAAACAAAAAAAGTGTGTAAACGAAATATTTTATTCTAATATTTTGACATATTTTTAAAAAAAAAAAATTCAAATTGTGCATTAAAGACCAGAAATACCCAAATCAATGCATGTAAATCTTACGTTATCAGCTATCGAGGCATCACAATCGGGGTGAGCCAGCAGAATTTTGACGATGTCTGTGTGTCCGTGCTCACATGCACACATTACAGCCGTGGACCCTTCATTGTCTTGAGCATTCACGTTAGCACCAACATCCAACAACATCTGAACCATTTCTTTTCTACCCTGACCAACAGCTAACATGAGTGCCGTCTGCCCATCCTAACAAAAACATGGTTACAACAAGGTGTGATAAATAGCTGCCACAACCACCAGACGAGACAAGAACCAGTGGCCCTTTTTACAAAAGATCTACAGACTAAGATAATGATTTTATATTATATATCATTGATAAAGTACTACTTTATCTAGTCAGGTACTTCTTTCATTCAGAGATCTTCATTGCAAACAATAACAAAGATCATAGTTTTACACGTTTTGAAATTAATGAAACATATTGCCCTTATTCCTAAAATCAAGGTAGTCGTACGATTTTTTATAAATCAGGCCACAGTCTGACATCAGAGAAGGAACTATACCATTGTTGTCTCTGCGATAACTGAACATACTCAAGAGTTTGTTTTAATTGAATAATTCACTATGTAAAGCTCAATTATCATGATTGGCCATACATTCCATAGTACCCTGATATCAGACGAGTATACCAGAATATTCATATACACTGTGTGTACAGAGCTAGTGTTTACCATATATTTTGAATAGTGTGTTTCATGCTTCTTAAACCCCCTAGTATCATAGTGCATTCCTGAGTAAACATATCTAAGTATAGATATAGGTAGAGGCTACACATTCACGCAGCAGTTTCTACCTTCTATAGGTGGAATGAAAACTAAAATCGAAAGATGCTTCTATAGGAAGAGCCCAGCTGTGGGGTGGGTCGTCGTGGGGGCAAGCCAAGAGTTCCCGAGGCGTATGAACTCTGGTAAAACCTTCCTCGATCGAAATTCTGACTCCTCCGGATCCTGTCCCCTAAGGAGGAGCTACCCAGGGTAGGAACATCCGGTACCCCACCCTGAGCAGACACTCCTGCCGACTTAACAATGCAGAGGAATAAATCAGTATAAACATTTCAAATTGTACTCAGTCTAGTAAACAAAATTGTTTGGTTTATCCAACTACAGTAGAAAAGCATTTTATTGAAATTCTAACCAAACATTGAAAAATAACAAGAAAATATCAGAGTTTGAGATATGGACCTCTCATAAGCATATTTTCTGTATATGAAAGAAAAACTTTCTCCCAAAAATTACCTTAACAAAACTAATCTGAGTAACTTTTGAGGGAAAGTAATTTCATATCTAAAACACATCACAAATGTACCTTAGCTGCCTTGGTGTTGACGTCTCCCATGGAGAAAAGTCTCTGGATGACGTCCTGTTGTCTGTCGGTCTGAGGATAGGCCAAGGTGGCCAGCATGGTGGCAGTGTATCCAGCTTTATTCTGTTTGTTCAGATCAATTGCACCCGTATCCAGAAGTAGGTTTACAATATCAAAGTTACAATGGGACACAGCATAGTGAATGGCTGTATTTCCCTACAGAAAACAAAAACACACTGTTACAATGGGACACAGCATAGTGAATGGCTGTATTTCCCTACAGAAAACAAAAACACACTGTTACAATGAGACACAGCATAGTGAATGGTTGTATTTCCCTACAGAAAACAAAAACACACTGTTACTGATTCTTATGAACAACCAATCTGCTTTTACTGATTGTTGTGAACATAAACAGGTGTGTTTGAAATTCCTTTTCCTCCAAACGACATTTCTCCTTTTAAAACAGTTGCATAAGCTAGAGCTGCACTTTTTAAAAAAAGACTAACACCCTCTATGAGGTACAAGTTCATCCAAACTTGTAAACCTAGGATACACATGTTGCAATATTGCTCAGATCAAACTTGATGATCCAAATCTTTACTTCCTTAAAGTATTCTCAACTACTTGAATTGAGCATCATGACAAACCTAGTCAAAAGAAACCCAATGTGGTAGTAAAAAGACCTAAATGCAATCTAAATGTAGTATGGGTGAGTTTTGTTGATATATCACTTGTAGTAAGCTGGGAAAAGATCTAAATGATACCCATAACCCGATTCAATTAAGCATGAAATGTAAGTCAGAAGCAGTATATGTCATGTGAGCAAGATTCATGTGTATTCCACTTGCCATCAGGTAAGAACAGATCTAAATATTACCTTTCTCCAGTTTTTGTTAACACCTACAGAATCTATCAGGTAAGAACAGACCTAAATACTATCTTTAGAGACCTCAGTTTTTGTTAACACCTACAGAATCTATCAGGTAAGAACAGACCTAAATACTATCTTTAAAGACCTCAGTTTTTGTTAACACCTACAGAATCTATCAGGTAAGAACAGATCTAAATACTATCTTTTAGAGACCCCAGTTTTTGTTAACACCTACAGAATCTAACTGTTCTGATATCAATCAGATGCTGCCTGTCAATCAGGCAAAAACAATTTGGCACCAAAATTGATCAATCATGCCTGCTGTCTGCTACCCTTGAGATGCATGTTTGAATTTATAACAATAAGTTATCTATATCCCTTCTCTTTTATATGCCACAAACCATGTCACTTCTAAATAAAAGACCAGGTATATTGGGCTCAATATTTAAATGATCATGCGTCATATAATTAGAGGTTACCTTTATTTCCTGTATCATTGTGTACGATGAATAGTGCACATCTCTACCCTGGGCAAACCAGGTAAATAACACCTGTACTGATTAGGCTAAACCTATTCTCCAGCAGGTTTATTACATGGGTTTTTTACCAGAGTCACCGAGGCACAAAATGTAGGTGAGATGCAGCATTTGCAACTGATAAAAGCATCCCAAGATGTCGGATGAGCAAGTTTGGTTTCAAATTGTATTCCACTTGTTTTGAGGTGAACAGACCTAAATGCTGTCCTCCACCAGAGTCACTGAAGCTTAAAGTGTATGTTACTTGCAGCATCCTAACAAAGTGTTGGAAGAAGCCCGAATGGTGTCACATGACTAAGTTTGATTTGTATTTCGTTTGCCTTAAGGTGAGAACAGACCTAAAAACTGTCCTTGAACCGAGTCACTGTAGCTTTAGGTCAGATACAGCAGGACCATGAGCTGAAAGAAGCATCCCAAGATAAGGCATTTGAGCCAGTTTGCTTTGAATTCCATCTGTAGTAAGGTAAGCCACTTAACTTTCTGACTACAGACGTCTAGACAGACTTTGTTTGCAGGGGTTATAATTATATGTAGAGCACAAATTTAATTAGCATATTACAATAAACACTAATTTCTTACATTGTCATCCTGTAGATTGACGATGTGCTTGAGGCAGGGTTTGGAGATTTCGTTGAAGCTGGACAAGTAGTCCTCTACTTGGTTTGGATCAGAAAGTTTGTTACTGGATGCTTTGAACCACACTTTTTTGATGACTTCAATACTAGCATTCTGAAAATGAGTTGAAAAATGTTTAATTCAACCACCAAATGTAAAATAAATTATTCCAACAACCAAAATATTTCACATAACCAAATACATGTATATAATTATTGATGAGTCCAACTGTTAAAAGTATCAATACATGTATAAATCTGTTTTCTTTTTCCGATTCACAAAAATACTTCAGAATCCTTGATTTCCTAGATTATGAGGTATGAATAGATCTAAATCAAAATCAAGTCCAACAGAACATGCAGGTGCAGGTACTGACTGTTCACACCCCATCAAAATAAGTTATACGTGTTGTTAAGAAAGTTTCGTACAAAATGTGATATATGAGATAACGATGTTTCTAATTGTAAATTTGACCTAAAGAAATTTACGTTTTAACTTCAACTGTGCACATAGGTTTTGTAAATGAGTTTGAGAGTAGTGGATATCATCAACAATGCTATTTTACATCTTTTGTTTGCAATAGTAGTTGGATAAATATTGAAAAGATATTTAATCTAAGTTTCTAGAGATGGTGTTTGTTTTATTGTTTTTTCTCCACCTTCATGATCAGCTTCAATTAGAAATATGTACCCGACATAAAATGTAAAAATTCATTTGATCACGCCCCCTCTTGGCTATACCTGTGGATGTGCACTTACCAGCTGTTTTGTAGTGACTTCAGTGGAATCCTCTAAATACTTGGCAAGAATTTGACATGACTCTCTCATTTCTGGCTCTAATTCAAAACTGGAAACATTCAATTATATATGTTACGGAGATCTCTGCAAAACAGCATCCCTGTGTATGATGTATCTTGATACTAAACACGTCTAATTTCAGTTTCAATTTTTACAAAAATCATTTACCAGTACTTTTACTATAATTCATGTTGTGCTTTTTTTTAAAAATATATAAATAAAGATACTATAAAAGAGACAATTATATTCATACAATAGTTTCACCATCACCAGGATTATTCAATGAAACCTGAACCATTATCATTATCTGAGAATGAGACTATTTTCCTCTTATCTTACACCAGTGAGATTCTATATGACCTACATTTCCCGTATATTCTGATCAAACATCATGGCACCAGGAGCCCCGGATGCTATGGTCACATCATCTTTACACTGATACACAATACTGCCCTCCCTCCCGTCATAGGAGCCCTCTTCGTAACTTGTGGTGGACTCAGTGTCGGAGGCATTCTCGTCCGAGCTCTCCTCCCCGTTACTGCTAGAAGTGTAACTGGTCAGAATAAGGCAATAAGGGGCATACATTAGTAACAGCAAGCAAGCATGCACAAACCAAGGCATTCCCCAAACAGATAGAATATAGAAAACGAAGAGGCTCACAGGATATAATGCTCACAGTAGTTACCATGCTCTTTACAGAGTTATGAATCTTATAAACTACATAACCTCCCAAGATTGGACAATTACACACTGCATAAGGACTCTTGAATATTGCATTATTTTGACAAGATGTTGTTCTTTAAAAGAACATTTTTAAAAAAAGGGAAATTATGCACTTATACTGTAGATCCATTGTAACCCAGGTGTCATTACCCAATTAACTTTTATCTACACTGCATATGGATGCAAACTGTATCCTCGTATATTGCTGTTTATAAATTATTCATCCCTGTTGTATCCCCCCATCCTGGACCCTTGGGTTATAGTTTTAACAAATTTTAATCTATAAAGATGCCCACAAATTGAAGCAAACATAACAGTTTCTATGTAAAACTTTGTATTCATTTTGTGGCCCTGTCCAAGAACCAGGTTTCATGGTAGGTAAAAGTTTTGAATCTATACTAAATGAAAGTAATTGAATATTACTTTCATTTGATTTTTGTGTTGATATTCGAGAAGATATTCAAATGACCCCTTGCATTATTTATGTGTTTATCTTAACCATCTCTCTCTGGGTATTGATGTTGCTCTTCATTTGGATAAAGAACTAGGTTCACATAAAGCTATTTGGCTCTGTGAGATTTTTAAAAATTCAGAATTACTGAACTTCATTTTTCAACATAAAAGATATCTGAAGGTAAATTATGATTACAAATCTATGATGAAGATATAATTTTCACAGTGGTTTCTACATTACAATAGATCTGTAATTCAAAATAACCAAAAATGAAAAAAAAATCAGAGCATAACCTGCAATCCAATTTTTACCCAATTTTTTATGTTTTGGATCATAGCTGTGCTCATATTTAAATTCTTTGTTTCAAACTATAGCAATTTCCCCTACAATCTAGAACTTGATTTACTCTGTCCTACACATATAGATGATTCAAGAGTGAAGTCTTGATTTCAAACTTTTATGATAAAATGAGAAAAAAGATGCCATTTGTCCAAAAAGTAGATCAACAGGGCCATTTTATGCATAAATGAACCTGGTTCTTTGATTCCTCTTTACCCAAGGCTGCTTTGTGCTAGCTGTAGATGAAATGACTCAGTGATTCTAGAGAAGTAAATTAGCAACATGAAAAGTTTACAGACTGACAAACAGACAGAAAGACAAAGACAGCAGACAAAGTTTGATGGGGGAAAAAAGCTTGCATGAGCCTCCAGCTGAAAGAATTTAGACTCAGTGTACAGGTAAGCCATGGGTGGGTAGATTTCTAGTTATTTCTGTTAGATATAAAAATCACATTTTAATCGACTTTTTTCAAGTCTAAGCACAAAGGCAACAAAAGCTTTGGTTATGGAGAAATTTTCTGAAAAACTACATTTCAAAGATTTATTTTGTCATATAAAATACGTTTTACTTATCTGCTATTGCAAAGATCAAAATTGCATTTAATTGTTGACAATATTTAATTTCTTGGTCTTCATTCCATTATTAGAATATATTGCACAATATTTTACTTATTAACTGATTTACTTAAGAAATAAATTTCAGTTTTGAAAATACATGAGGATATTATGAACTGTGATGCTTCATGCTGGCAAACTTCATGAAACATGTTAGTGCATCATGAAATGTATGCCGATGTGAAGAGTTGTTCTTCATACACTCAAGTATTTTCAAAAATGCAATTTTTTATATTTACATTTTACTTTCATTTCTACAACACATTCTTAATGAAATGGCTATCATATAAATTTAAAAAGATATATCAAAGACAAAAACATTGGAAATGTAAATATAAATTCATTAAGGAGAAGAGAAAAAGCTTCAATTAGAAGCCTGATATATTCACCCCAGAACATAGAACTACTCAGAAGATGTACTAAGGTCTAAACACAAGTTAATTAAACAAGACACCCAAAGCCAAGATGCAAGTAGTATAGTTTTGAATTCATGTTATTTTCTGTAGTGCAAAATCACCTTTAAGATTTTTAATATATATGACTTTCTATCTCATTTTTTCAGTGCTGGTAATTTTATATCTATTTATCAACATTACAAATAAGGAATGGCTGTGTCAGCCAATATAAAGTGCATGGCCAAACTTACCCTCCTGTTACAGTCTCAGCAAAAGTTATTCCCCTTTTGACTCCATTATCAGGCTTGCTTTTCTTCATGCAGGATTTGAGAGAGCTAGTGCTTCTGCTGTCCATAGAATCTTGGTCTGTAATGCTTTGCCTACTCTTGACTGCCATCTCCTCTTCCATGCCAGCGGACTTGATGTACTTCTCATAGTAACTCTGTCCACCTATATCCCTCAGAGAGTAGGTCTCTGTGATGACGTGAACTTCCTCCTGGTCCTCGTTACTTGTGTCCACCCCAGAGGATGAACTCTCTGATGATGTCATATGTGAATTACCAACAGTGTCTCCATCCAAGTGTTTACTTGTCGTCTGCTCTCTGATGAAGCTGCTGGTTCCTGAATCAGAGGAGTCACCATCATAAGACATAGTGGAACGGGTAGTTGTGTACACATGGGAGGCAGATGAGTTGTCAGATTGATCAGAAGCTCTTCCAGTCAATACTCTCAGCCTCTCTCCACCATCCAGCAGAGTATGTTCATCCCCATCATCTCCGTCTGCATGTTTTTTTGTGGTGATTGTGGTAATTGAGTATGTATTTCCTCCCTGACTAGTAATTTTCTTTTCCACCACAGCCTCGGTCCCTGATTGACCACTAGACTGACCACTGCTTTCTTGTCCTCCTAACATATCACTAACATCAAATCTAGACATGTCTGAACTACCCCCTGATCCGAACTTTCTGTTGGAATAAACAACAGTTTCACTTCTGTCCCCTGAACTTGGAAGAGAGTCATTAGACACTGTTCCATATCTGGCACTAGAATACGTAGTCCTTGATGAACGACTTTCACTACTCACAGCATCATCCTGATACTGTGATCCTGAAGACTGATGAGTTCTCTCTGTTTGCACATCCACTGGACCCTCTGAAGAAGATACTTCTTGAACAATCACAGAGGACTGAGGAATTTCCACCACTCCCTTTTCTAGCAGTTCCTTGGTCAGTGCGCTTTTGTCTGCTGCTGACGTGGTTCCGTAAGTACGAGTGATCTGTTTACCCCGTGCCAGCTGCTGTTGTGCTGCCTCTATGATCTGTGTCTGTGTGACATAGGTTACCTCCTCCGTAGTCTCCTCCATCATAGGTTCATCCTCAAACTCTATCTTGCCATCTCCACATCCAACGCTACACATCTTCTTTCTCTCAGTATTGCAACCTGCATCATAGGAGTTCACATTGCGACCACGATAGGTGATGTAAAATCCATAGTCGGAGTTAGTCAGTTCCCTAATGTCTGTATTACAGGACACAGCTTTCTTTTTCTTCTCTTCTGTGTTACACCCTGTGCTTCTGACTATGTCCAGGGCTTGGAAAATTCGATGTTCAGTCTGTGTGGTATCATGGTAAGTCCTTGTGCCTTCAGTCATTGTGCTCTTTGTTCCTTGTTGAGTTTTATCAGACTGAATTGCTTTATTCTCGGTGAAGTGCTTGACAGTGTTGGTTGAAGAATCAACTTTCCATCCGTAGTCTGTATTTACTCCCTTGGTAGTCATCAGAGGTTGGGCATCGATTCCAATACTCCGTTTTGGAATCTGTGGTTTCTCTACCGAGTCTTCTCCCACACCTATTGACCTAAAATTCTGGTACATGTACTGCACTCCTGTGCTCACTGTCTCGGGTCTGAAATCACAGGTCACTCCAACAGTTCTGACACTCCTGTGTAGAGCTTCCTGCATGGCTTTCCGAACCTCTGATGCCTTGATATTCAAAGTGGTAAGCCATGCTTCAGAGTCCACATTGACCCCCACAGATCTTGTTGCTGGTTTTTCATCGTCCAATGAAAAAGTCATTCCTACATCTCTGGTGGCTACTCGACAATCCACGCCAACATTCCTCTTGCCTACATTTTCTTTTCCAATTATGACTGTTCTCAGTTCTTTTTCATGGATTCTCAAGCCATCATCAAACACATTACCATCTCCAATGCCCACTGTTCTTGTTGGAGGTTTGGGTGGCTTTTTAGTAAAAGGAGCAAACGCCCCCTGGTAGTGATCCCGCTCTATAACAGTTGTCTCACTGAAAAATTTCTCATTATCATGTATTGTACATGTTGGGGACAGATCTGGCTGCAGGAGGTACACTTCAATGACATTGTGATCACCCACCCCTACACTCTTGACTTTGGGTTTCGGGAGAGTTGGGGGTGGTGATTTTGGGGTTGGTGGAGGAATGACAAGGTGATCCCCAACTCCTACTGTTCTGGTATTCAGCTTTTGATTTCTAGCTTTCTGTTGTAGCATAAGCAGCCTCTTTTCTTCCTTCAGCACAGATATTCTGACTTGTAGCACTGGTATGGCTTTCACCTGTTCTTCTAACTCCTTTATCCTTTGTAGGCTGCTTTCCATGGTTTTACGAACCGTTTCCATGGAGGATTTGCTGATGTTGGTTGTGGTGGATTCTTCTGATGGAAGGTGAGTGGCCATTGTATACTCCAGTTCCTCTGTTGTTATGTGAGTGACCTTGGAAAAATTGTCAGAAGAATTGCTTCCACTCATTTGTGCAAAGCCACTTACTTTTACAGGCACCAAGTTATAGACATCACTTGCCATGGTAGATATGGAAGATAATGATTCCTTAGAATCAGACCTACCCATTTCTCTGAGGGAGAAATTCTGGGTAGTCACCTCATCTTCTATATTCTGACCCTTGTAGCTCTTGGACATTGGAAATGTGTTGAAGTTTTGATTGCTTGATGGACTGGTATCATCATCTGAACTAACTAACTGGGAATGTGCTTTTGTTGTGTAAATCATAGAATCTATGGAATGTAGAGTCTGGTCCACGGAGGAGTCAATTTCTTCTAGGACTTTGTTAGTGGCTGAATCTTTGTACTCAATGTTTTTCAGGAAAGCTGTAGCCTGCACATTCACATTTTGCACCAAATCTGGAGGTGGACTTGACTGTTCCTGGTTCTCCTGTTGTTGGAGGAAGAATTCCATGGACTTCCTTAACTTCCGTTTCTCTCTCTGAATCCTTTTCAGTTTTGTCAAATATGATCCGTCCGCCAAACTTTCACAGTAGTTCACAAAATCCAAGTCAACGTGGTAACCGTACGGACAACAGGTACACTTGTCCCCTTCATTGATTGTCACCACCTGCTGTACTCGTTCTCTGTGGTAACCGTTTCCTAAAATTCAGGAAGTTACAACCATTCACAATAGTCTCATTATAATTGCTAGCTGACAGGCTAAAGATCTCTGGAATGAGTTGGAATAGACTAGAGATTTAGTCTATCGCATTTTCCATCAGAGAGCTACAGTTCGGCAACTTTATAATAACAATCTCCTAAAATCTTTGAAATTAATCTACTTCTTTTTTCAAATTCAAAATTCTACACATACTATGAATATAGTCACGAAAAAATTGCCAAATTTCTAATTCAATAAAACACACATATGACACTTGACAACAATTAACAACACCGTGTGTCAACTATTTACTGTAAATTCAGAAAGTTTCATGGGGTTCGATTTTCGCTAATCTCAGTTCAAATCCTCAAAGGATACAATAATGAGCAAGCGACAATATAGAAAGACAACTCTTAATCTAGGAATTTTAGAAGTCCCTATAAACAGTCTTTGCTTTTTCAAACCATGAAAATTTTACCCATGAAAATAAGTGACACTACAGTATCAAATAAATAAGGGGAAAAAACACAAGAAGTACAACAGAATTGTATTTTGATGGGAAAAAATTGGAAGAATTTCTTCACAATTTCATGGAGAATAGCTACTTATTGTAATTCCCTCTCACATTTCATAGAGGACATGCATTTCTGGATATCTTTGTATCCATCTTCCCTAGCCAAGGGTTTCAGATACGTGATGAGGATATGTGAAACTTATGACTATGGAAGATGATTAATTCCAAAACAATGACGATTACATCCCTACAAAAAACAATGATTTTACCATATAACATTAAAGACAGCAGTTTAGGTATACAACTCACCTGACATCCCCGTAGTCTGCCCTCCCCTGATCTGGGCGGTCGCTACCTCTCTTCCTGTAGTGTTGTAATTATCTCCATTGACAAAGGTGCTGCTGTCTGACTGGTGTCGTCTGAGGGACTTCTGCTGGGAACTGCTGCTCTGCTGCATGCTAGAAGTAGAAAAGTTCCTGGAGGTTTGACTTTCTACACTCCCTGTATTGTAATTGGCCGTTGCATGTGAGTGGTACTGACGAGGAGGAGGGGGTGGGGGGATTCCCTGGGGTAATCCCCACACTGGCACCCCATTGGTGGTGGCACGGACCTCAGATGTAGAAGTCATGTTGTCTGACTGAAAAGTCCGCTTCTCCATGCTACTGGACATCTGTTCTCCTGATGGTGACTCGTGGATGAACAGCATCCTCTCTTTGGTTTCTTTAGCATCCATGACCAAGTTTCTCCTTTGTTCGATGACTACACAGAATCATACATCACTGCATTTACTGTAATGCAAACAACAAACACCAATTATTGGCTCTGAGCTAACAGTACTAAAATCATAGTCAACATCAATATTTCCAGTTGCTCTCATTAAATTTTTTCCAATGGCCAATAAATTATTGATCTATTGACATCAGTACTTGTTTCTTTTACATCTGTCATAGGCATTGAGATCCTTGCCTATTCATAATCCATACATCTGTCACATACACAATGTTCCTTGCCTTATTCCATACAACATAAGAAAAGTGACATATACATCGCACCCCAGCACAAAAAACTTGATCAATGCATTATATACACCTTCTCTTCACAATATCACAGAACCACATTTAAACTGAAGGATTAAAATGTCATTTCTAGTGTTGACGTCCTTAAAATATCCTAGTCCCTAATCAGAAAACAAGTATATATATTGGAAGTGCACACATAGGATATTTCAGAAGATTGTACGCTACACCACTCAGGTAGATCAACACACAAGGTAAAACAGTGTGGCATTACCTGTACAATGTTCGACAGATTTTCTGCATGACTGATTAAGAGTTAAAATCCCTCAGTCATTCAGTTATACTCTAAATACATAAATTATTAGAAATGCATTTGATAGCAGTTGTGAAACACAACCTCCCGGCTTTGTACCAACCCTCTATGCAAACAAACACGGGATAAAATGAGCCCACGAGATTGGAACACCAGCAAACTCTGCTACAAACTTGACTGTGCATGCACTATATAAAATGATAAGACATTCAGCAAGTTGTAAACAGATTTGGCATTTTTTCACAAAGTGTATCCTAGATTGAGGTTATCATTTGTTGGTTATAAATTTTATACACTGAGCATATTGAGTACCAATATAGAAAGATATTTCAAATATAAACAAGAAACTGTGTCATGTATACCTTCATTGGAGGAGTGGATTGAAAATGTGTCATTCCATTCGAGGATATGAAAATCATTACTTTACGGCTAAATCAAACAGAGGCCTATGAGCTGCAAGCTTCACCAGAGTCACCCTGCTCTTTCGATGCGATGACTGATAAGCTTTCAAGCCTTCAGTATTGTCCAAAACCATGACGAATTTTCCCAAGATGCATGGATATTATTTTGACAAACTGATTACTTCCTTTCTAATAGACAGAAGATTTTGAAGGATTCCTGCAAGAAACCTCTGAACCTCAACTGTTAAGGAATATGTGTTACTCTGTGTCACATGGGTCACATTACAAACATATAGATGTTCAAAACATTTTCTTTGACAAATCATGGCCTTGCTGTTAAAGACTTGATACTTTAAGTAAGGAAATTTCCCCCCATTATCACCTATATTATAAATTTATGATATTATGAGTAAATCGAAATTCAAAATTTCCCAGTTTGAATTTCTTCATGATGAGAATATAATATGCAAAAATAAAATGGGGGAGGGGGTTGGGGTGGGACAAAAAGGAATATGTTGAATTCAGTCATAGAATAGCCCTGTTAATTTTCATTTCAACCCAAACTAAATGCTTTAATGTAAAGTGGAAAACTCATACTTTCATTAAATATAATGCATTTCTTCAACAGAGTTCATTTATGGAAGAGCAGAGCATGCAAATTATTAAAGTTCTTGATTTTAATGGGGAAAATTAAGCCACATTTTGATATACATTACGAAGAATGTGAATATAAGTACAGGCTTGATCTAAAAACTAAATGAAATGTACTTTTAATACAAATAACAGATCCAGCAATAAGCATATACAAAAATTGGATCACTGATTGTGCTTTATACACAATTCTAGAAAATATTTTTGATTTTTGGCTGTTTTGAATTAAGATTTAAACAGTTGTACCTTGTGACATAATGTACAAACTACTGTCAGTACTGAGTAATTATACCGTAACAATAGACTTGTCATTACTATGTACTTTCTGATCATTTTGTATTTTTATTTAAACTCAACACAGTAACACTTTTACTGATTTTCTCTCATCGACCCTGCACCCTTTCTGTGTAATCAAATCTTGACCACGAGGACCATGATCTGAAGAAAAACAAAAAATTAATCTTGCCTGCTTCAAGATGTTTGCATACTGTTTTGGACTTCTTATTTTAAGAAGATTTTTTTTTTTTCAAATACACATTTTTCTTCTGTGTTCCCCAATAAATCTCTGAACTACTATTGTGGTCACACCCTAGCCCTGCGGCTTGCAACATTAGCTTTGAACAAACTCCTATCAACACTATATAAGGGAGCTATATAAAAAAAATTTCTTTTCTGGGCTGATGGATTTCAAGAACATTTTTAAGCGACCCCACCATTTTCTACCAACATATATTTCCAAATCATTATCCCTTAAAAGGAGGCTTGATTCTTCATATGGACAAATTTTATCACCCTTCAACAAATGATATTGATTGACATTGGCCCAGCAGTTCCGATGAAGGCATTGAAAAGAAGAAAAGTTATAATACAGATACCAAAAATACAAAAGATACATGACAGACAGATGAAAAAAGGCGGGACATGAGCTTTCCTCTCACTGTTCCGTCTCTCAGAAAATGCCTGGTGAGAAGTGAACATTTTTAAATCTTCGTCAAAGAATACCTCATTGTGAAGCATGAGATCAAATATCATGTCTAGATATCAGAGGGAAATTTTACTCCTTGTCAGTAATTGTACCTTATCACCTCAAAAAAAGCCACGTCTACATCTATAGATTACGTACTAACATAGCCATTTAGGTTTAAACTCCAACAGGCTCTTATAGGTAAAATTGGAAATGTAGCTCAAAATGTCACTTGGGTTAAGACAACTTGTTTAATAAGGCAAACTGAAATTTGAAAATTTAAGAGGCTATTACATTTGTATTTAAATTGGCATGTCGGCAAGAACTATTTAGATTCAACTCCATGCCATATGTATCTAACCGCCATTTACTTTGGGGCAGTATTAGTTCATACTTCACTCTTTTTTAGCGAATTAAAGACCTCCCCACAAAAAGCAACACAAGACAGCTTTATCTCCCCTCCACAAACTTTAAATTCTGTTGAACTTTATGTGGCCTGATGTTTGTGATGCAGGACTGGCAATTTATCACTGAAGGAATTCTTTGTATCTCTCCCTTACCCTTGGGCTCCAAAAAACACATCTGCATCCTAAAATAAATAGGTACCCCCCAGTCACAACAAATCACACAATGTCATATACCGACTCTGCAATACACACCATCCTACATCCATTATACGCTCAGCCTGACATTAAAAATAAAATTTTCTACCCATGCTTCAGGATTCCTCTCACTTCAGTTAAAAGAGATTATATAATGTTTAATTTAGCTTCCCTGAATTATAAACATTTACAAGGACACCTATAAAAGAAACTTCCAGTAAAAAAAATCTTGGTCACCAACTCCAAAAATAGCTACACAAACTGTAATATAAATCCTTTTATATCTACAAATTGTTATAAAAACATTATAGTTTTCTCAGTAAACACCAAAATTTCACTTAAATGTGGGCAAATATTTGTCAAGTGGGGTTATATTTGTCTTGTAAAGGTATATATGCATGATATTCTCTAGCACTTCCAGAAACATTTTCACTTGGTCTGATAAGGTCCAGCCCTTATCAAAAACTACATGTTTATAGACCCAAGTTTGCCAGCTTGCTTTCAGGGTCCTCATGGAATATTTTGCTAGAGTAGGTGGCTAATTTTGTCATACTTAATTCAGATAATCTCTCAGATTCCTTCATATCTCAGGTTCCATAGAATTTTATTCACATCATGTAGTTATTTATCTAAATTCAAACAAAAACATTAAAATTTTCCCCACCATACTCAAATAAACTCTGTAAAACAAAGGGGTTATACAGAATTATTTAATACTCACCCAGATTTACAAATTAATTGCAAATTTTCATCTAACGATGGATAACCTTTTTTTATGAAGACACTAAGCACCATCCAGCCCTTACACCCACGACTTGTCAAAATAGCTAAATCACCAACCCTATATGACTCAGATCATTTCTACTTCAATCTTTAATATTGTCAAATCACAGATCTAAGTATCCCACACATAAAGATTCCAATCCCTGCTGTCTCAAATCAAAACGTTAAAAGTATGCAGTAAATCCGAGTCCTGTCCATTGCATTTGTGATCTATAATTGATCAATCATAGTAATTACCAGCACACTTCACAATATTTTTTTGAAAATTAGGAGTGACAATACCCTCTACTATTTGGACAATGTAAGCTGTTAAACTGCTTGCTTCTGTTTTTAAATAAAATTTTTTAGGGTTTACATTTAACACTTGACCTAGTCTTCTATTGTCATTAATTGGTTGTCACGCTCCATAAAGTAAATAATTATAAACCTTAAAGAATAGCTCTTACTGAAATATACATCTTTTGTAGTTCATTGGTATTTCACAGAAGTTATTGGAATACAAATGAAAAAGAGATTTTCAAATAAAGCTGATTTTCATTTGATATCATTAACCATCATATCAATACTATTATAATCATTTGCCTCTATAACTTCAAGGTGAAAGCTTGTTTCTCAAGTAGAAGACCACCAACAAAACTAGAATAATTCAATTGCTTGTCATTCCATGCAGGTTTCATTCTCTCACTTGTGAAAACTTTCACTAACAATCCACAAATAATTGAAACAAAATTCAGAATGTGGGTGGTAAGTGAAAAGCAATCTTTCTTTGATCCTTGAAGCAAAAATTACATGAAATTATACATATAAAAACTAACAAACAAAGAGGTCATGTGAAACTTTATAATGTCTGTATGCATGTAGGGAAATTTTTGTACTTATCCTAATATGGCTAATTTAAGACTGAGCAAGCTTATTTATTCAGTACTCTAAATTGTTTTGGGAGAATTTGAAATGAAACAAAATTGTTATTTAATGCATCTGGGCAAAAATAACATGGGCTGAAAATTCCTCTGTATACAATATATATCAGTATTCTGATGTTCTACTGCACTGAAAAGAATATCATTATTCAACATACTGATATAGTAAAATACCAGCACCTATCCAGCTATAGCTTGATTCTAGTCTGAAAAACCCGGTGAGCAACTACAGTAAAAATCTGAAAACACTAGTTCTCTTCTGATTACTAAATTTAGCAAGCATTCTGCAAAAACCTTCATCACATGTCGATGTGGACATAATGATCATATTTCCTAATGTTGAAGTTGCATGGTGACTTAACATGGATGGAAATTTACCTCCATTTACAACACACCATGTTGACTCCAGTCTTTTAGTGATGAATAAAAGTGATACCCATTTTACTACAGTAAAACTCAAATATAGCGAACACGGATATAGCGAAATTACGGCTATAACGAAGTGAAAACGATTCCCCCAGCAAATTCTTTATATATTCTATATAAAAATTTGCGTCTATAACGAACACGGATATAGCGAATTTACGGATATAATGAAGTAAATTCCTATTCCCCCTGAATTAAAAATGAACATAAAAATAACCTTTTATAACGAATTTATTTTTTTCATTTTAAACTCTTTGTGATTTTTAACAATCGTTTTCCATTGACATAAAGGATCCACACTTATTACAAAATTTCTGTTTGTATTTTTTCAAAAAAGGTTGTTAACGCAAAACAATACTTACACATACGTTTAGGAAATATATTGTCGGTATTGTTTAATATTCTCCTTAATTAAATTTGGTGTTTGATTGCAATTATTTTATCGTACACTCCTTTATTTGTGTAAAGCAACAAGTAAATGACAATTGCAATAAACTGTGCATGTATGTATTGCACAAAATTTTGTTGAAATTTCTCTCTCGACATGTTCTTGCATGACTTAATAATCCATCAAGATAAATTGTCATATATAAATCAATGTGTATATTTCTTGTATAAAAATATTTCTTCTCGAAAATATATAGGCTTCATTTCTTTTAAAGACGATACAAACGCAAGTATATCGATTGCTGCTTTCTTATATAACTGGTATACATGTAGAACAAATCAGTTTTATAACGAATTCGTTGTATTTGAATTATGAATTCGCTATAAACGTATAGCGAATTACGCTTATAGCGAATTTTTATAGATGGTCCCCAGAAATTCGCTATATCAGAGTTTTACTGTACATGGGTGTACACAGTCTTTGTCAAACTTTGTCATAAGATGCAATGCAGCCTAGCAAAGAAGAATAAACAATACACCTTGTACATACCTATAAAAACTTTTGCACATTGTAGCAATTTAAGTCTAGACTTACCTTGACTACCAAGCTCTCTCTGCAACCATGTCATCAAAACAGTGTCCACCATGTGCAAGCAATTCTGCAAAAGATTGTTTCATTTAGTTTGGTGTTGCTTCACTGCATCATAGATTTCTTCCAGGTTATTGTTGACTTGAAGCCAAATACATACATATTAATGAGCCTGAAGTGGATAAACAAGTTTTTGATGTCTACCAGCTCTGGGTTTTGAATACCTGCCCTACCTGTCTGTGTATACACTGTGAACCTGTTATGTAATAATTCATCCTATCATTATCATACATTCAATCATCAAACAAATTTGCTTTCAGTATGGAAAGCACTTTAATAACATGTTTATGTGCAACAAATAAAAAAATAAAAACAAGGCTGTTTTCCAACAGCTGTATTATCCTTGGAGACAAGCAGATTTATTAAAGAATGTTTAACATTTGAAATATTTACTCCAATGTCACATTAGCATATTTTTTAAGCTGAGATGTGACATTACTTTTATACCGTCCTTATAACACATATATACTTCTATATTTCACATATAATGCTCAGGTGTCAGCAATTATATCCTAAAAATGATTCATAGATTATTTCAAGACAACCAGGGAACCTCCTTCATTGCAGATATCAGGTTGTTTTGACATCTTTCTATAGGCATGGGAACTGCTTTAATTAAGTACTGGAAAAGAAACCAAATTTCCCCTCCTTAATGCACATTAAACTGAATGACTTTCATTTATCCTGCATATTGCATTTTGTGGTTTGATTTTTGAATTACCATTATTGATGCATGCACTGTCAAGGAAACTTGTCTTTTTAAGATAAGACCTTTGCTTTATGACTGTTTAATTTACAGAAAGAATAAGTTTTCATAGGAAATTTGACAGGCCCCAGGGAAGATGACAAATTCAGATCCACTCCCAGGATGTAAATGGGCAGGCTTCCCAGTCGGAATTCGTATAACAGAACAGTTAATAGCAGCTATTTATTCTCATACAAGAAAATGATTATAATTTAGCCATCAAAAGAGAATAATTAAAATTTCAAGAACCTAGATTGTGGGGTTGGGTTTTTTTTTTTTTTTTTGTGCAACTAAAATATAATATCAAGTATGTAGCAGTTGACAAGACTGACCTGCAGAGGGTGATTTTTTATGAAAATATTTGATGATTTTTTCTAAAATGCTTAAACATCACATTATTTCACTGTAGTATGTAGTATAACACTTGCGCATGCCAGATGTTGTACAAAATTGTACTGTTTTATCCTATAAAGCCAGGTAACTTGAACTGAACATGTTTTATTGACAAAAGAGTCAAAAGGATTGAACACAAGTTCTTATATCCAGTTTCTTAAATTCAGTTTCTTATAGTTGGTTTCTTATATTCAGTTCTTATATTCGGTTTCTTATATTTGGTTTAAGAGCTCTGTAGAGCTCCTGTTATTTGTTTATGTTTGCACACATCGCTGACTTTAAATAGAATTTACTTACTTACTTCTTAAAACCTTATACAGTCCTCTTCTTAACAAAAAATTATGTATAAATAGCCATACAAATAATGAATGTTTAAATTTCATAGCTCCAGTTTCATATTTCCTACATACAAGAGATACATGCAAGCATATGTATACATATACATTTGTACATATAGATGTTTGAGTCACTAGTAAATAGATATATTGAGCACAAAAACCTAATTAGGGTACACAATTATGAAATTATCATTTTTGTTTGATCCCTCAACACTTTTGTAAAAAAGCTTGGAAATACAAAAACCCCATGTATTTATGATAATTATCATCCAGTTTAATTTGTGTTTATACCTCCACGAAAGTTCCCAGTCAGGCTCCAAGAGATAAAAGATTTTCTCAAATAATTTCATATCTGTATGTGGGAAAAATTAAGGCACTTCAACATTTTTAGTGAAAAAAAATCAATCTAAGACCAATCTTTTCTTCTATAATGATTGTCTAAAACATTCTTTAACAAATAAATAATCTAGTCCACACAGTACATTACAATGACTTGAACTACATGTAAATCTCAATGTGCAGAATTTGATTTACAATATAATATACACAAAGAAACTTGAAAAAACGTAAACAATTTCCAAAAATTGTATTCTATTGAAATGACATAATTATATTACCTGTACAGATTTAGACACTGCACTGACAGATTATATTTTCATGATACACACAATCACTCCGATACTTATTGTGAATGGACACATGTGGTCTTCCTTTGGAATACTGTACACTGCATGTAACGCTTTCCAAACAAGCAGATGACAAGGACAATGTTCACTTCAGACCCTTTTGATAGATCTTTTCATCTCCATGATCAACTCAGAAATGCAATGAATAATTCAATAGATTCCATTCAAACTCTATAGGTATGTGTAATTAAAGCTAACAGCACATTGTTATGACCCCAGACATAGAAGGAAATCTCAAGGACAATGTCCACATAGTTTTTCTTAAGGGTCCCATTAAATATCCTATTATCATGGGAAGTGAGCTGTAAAGTTCCCACTTCTAATGAATTTCCATTTCACCTCCCTGCCAGGTGTAACTTTCTTAAACTTTGAACGATAAACTAGAATCCAGCACAAAATGTATCATTACAAATTTCAAAACCCCATGCATTCACAAAGTAATTTTAAAAAAAAGGTTGTGATCAATGTCAATTTAAGTAAACAAGGTTATCTGAAAACATCACAAAGGCAGGCAAGTAAATACATCACTTCTTTATCTGCTTTCAACAATATATACACACATGGATAATGTTTGTTATGTTTATTGACAGATGTTTGATTGGGACATCAGCAGGACTCCATAGCAAATTGTTTTTGTTTAACTGAGAGCTATGTGATAAATCACCTGATTGATTACATGATTACAGTGATTTTCAAAATCTCCACATACCTGTACAGATCACTTGTAAATATATTCCACCTCACAACCTTAAAACAGCTATCACTGATTTAGTCCTCTCCCTGACACAGCTTTCCCTCTCTAAGGGACCGCCTCCAAACCTGTAAACACACAGGTATCCCAATGTCACAATCAAAACCACCCCCTTTTCCTGACAGGTTAATTAGAGTTAAAGAATCACTATGGGCAGAGATCAAGCAGCAAACCATTAGAATGTGCCTGGTCCGCAAGAGCAGGACATGTGGGGTTGGGTTCACATAATAAATGCACACAGGTAAACGGTTCATTCATTAAATAGCAAGCCGTCCAAGCCTTAAGCTTTTCAAAGGTAAACAAGACCTGTGTTTTAAAGTTAACAATGCCAAGAAGAAAGTAAAAGCTGCTTTTGAAATTGTATTATTAATATTATCACAGCAAAACATCTGCACTACATGATAAAATCCAAACAAAATAACTTAACATGAACATAAATTTTGCTAAGCACATAATCTCCTTTTAGCACGCTTTCCTTGCATATCAAGGCATAATGTGCCCTTGAGGAAATAGATTTTAATTTAAGTATATGTGTACATATATTTATATATTTCAAAGCAAATCCTTGTACACCTTTACAACCACCTGTTGGGCAGGTCCTTGCAATGTTTAGTAATTCATGATTTTCCTTATAAAGGTTCAGAAAAGTCAAGAAAATTGAGATAATGACCTTGCAGTCAGCCCAGGGCATACCTACTGCTGGGTAAGGTGGGGTCATATGTCTTCACAAAGGTCTGTCACTTCAGGACATTAATGAAGAACACTACTGGACTGTGAACATCACACCTGACCAACAGATAGATCAAAGGAAATGTCCAGGGAAAGGCAGTTTCTTCCTACCTATATTGATACAAATTTAATGAGGGTGCAAATATTTATTCAGCAACTATACTTCACATACACACACTAATTAAGTTCCATCTTTACTGAATTATTAACAAATGTTTGCATGTGCCATACATTTACCTACTAAAAATACTGTTCATCAAATAATAAAGATAATACATAAGGTTACACATAGCATTTTAAAAGTTATGGACAAATTATTTTATTTTTAAAAACAGTCACCATATTGTTCATCAAAACAGAAAATTTAATAAACAAGAGGTCCACAGGCTTTAACGGTCACTTAAGTATTAGTTAAAAGTATCACTAGCCCCAAGAGCTATGAAATTTATAATGATTTTCCAGTTATATCTGCATATCTAAGCTACATTTTAATATTCAGAAGCATTATAACAAGATGTGTTCTTAAACAAGAGGCTCACAGTCCTTATCGGTCCTTATCGGTCACCTGAGTATTAAAGTATCAATAGTCCCAAGGGCTACGAAATCTTAAAAAAAATTCCTGTTCTGAATAATCTAAATTCTAATATTCAACAACAGTATCAAACAATATGTGTTCTTAATACTTAAATGCCCTCAAAAGTGCCTATACTGATGAAAGGCTTTACACAATATATGTTTACAAATTAACACAATATGACTAATTAGGACCCATCTTAAAGTCAAAACCCTGGGGTTGTGAAATTCTCAATTTTGGTGCATCCTTTTCTTCTTTTCCTAAATATGCATTTAGTTTTAAACTGTATCAGCAAACTTAAAGAAGTCTTTCAAATGATATTGTCCCAATGATCATTATTTAATAATTTTTCCTCCACCCTGGAAACCAAACCCTATGGCCATGAAATTTACAATTTTGGTAAAGGACTACCTACTCCTTTTAAATATCTATTTAACTTCAATTTAGTATCAATAGCATTAAAAAAGACTTTATTTAAATGTTTTACAGATATGCACTACATATACCAAGTTTGGCCCCACTCTGGAATCAGAACTTCTACCCCGGGGATCATTAACTTTACAATTTGGTTGCGGCCTTCCTGCTCTACATCACTATGCATTTAGTTTTTCTTACACATGTGCGGTTGTAGAGAAGATTTTTGAAAATTGTTAAATTTATGGCATATTTTTTCCCACCCTTAAGGCCCCAGGGGTGCAAGAGTCCTGAAATTTACAATTCATGTTCCCCTTGTTCCAAGAGATGCTTCATACCAAATTGTTTTATTTAATAAGTGCATGAACATGTAATATGGTAGTAAAACAGCATCATTATTTTTTTTCTTATCAAATATAATTGCTTACATTTCAAAATGAAGAAAATGGCAGAACAGTTATAGACTGGATCCTTGGAAACACCCGCTTTGTTCGACCTTCGAATGGATTGACAAAAACAGATTGCAGAAGACATAAAAAGTCCAGAAACTATAACCATGGTGGAAGGGGCAACATCATACGGCCTGGCTATTTCATGGTGAGGGCACAAAAAGGAATGTATTTCAGGAGCATCCAATTTAATCTTTATTGTTTGCTTAGGGTTTAAACAGAAAGTGAAAATTCATGTTGAGATTTGGACTAATTCTGGACATACCAGACCAAAAGAAATGAGTGACAAAATCAGGTCACAGGTAACACAGTGATTTATTTTAGGACCTCATACTCTAAAATTTTCCTGTACTGAATTAATTTATACCACATTAGGAAATTTAGATAATACAAATTAGTCATAAGGTATTGCATCAATCAATCAAATCAAGACTAATACATGAAGTCTCTTGGATATCAATTTCATATACTATACCCCCTTGAGAAGATCTAAAATAAATCTACATATTCCATATAAAATCTTGAGCCCCAGTGCCCTGGCACCAGGGGGTCACCATCATCACAAACCATTCCATGAAACAATAACCCGTGATTTTCGATAATGCAGGGGGCACAATTTAAACAAAATTGGGTCTAAATTACATGAGGATGCTTTCATGTCGATTTAACACACTGTATCCTTCTGGTTAATGAAAAGAAGATTTTAAAACATTTTCCTATCCATCTCTATGTAAAACATCCAATCTCAAATTGATCAAAATGATCACTTAAGGTCTGCTACAGATTAAATAAATAATAGTCTGTATTTTGACATCATAAAACATGACTTTTTCCTGCCATTTTTGGCATTTTGACATAAATGCTGATGTTTCATGCAGTTTTTCTTTTAAAAACATCACACAGAAAGCTTGGACAAACTTTACATTCACCTTTCTGGTACACGTGAGAAATACAATAAAACACGGTTACAGTGAAAATGCTTATCATAAATTCATGCTTACAGCAGAGTGATTATCATTCCCTGTAGTTTTAAAGCACATTATAAACTTATTTGATATAACAAATTACATTTATATCGAATCAAATTTGTTCATCCCAATCACTTTGTTTTAAGCCTGTTTTACTGAATTTTATTTGTCCAAAGCTACACTCTATGTTTTCTGAAAGAAAAAGTTCAAAACAATTAGCATGTTAACTCAGTTTGAGTAAAGCTGCATCACTTTCGATGCTATAAATAACTTGGAACAGTCATAAAAAAGTTATCCTTCTTTCTAAATGTAACCTTCACATTTCCCTCAGAATTCCTTGCTTACCTGTAAATATCTTTCTGGAAGTGTTATATTAACACATATTAAATAGGATGAAAATACGCCTACACTAGTGTTGAATAATCAGAAAATTTTCACAAACGATAATCAGTCAAAATTGGAAGAACTGTATCGATCAATGATCGATATAATCGGTATTTACATGTAGTTAATAAATGTTTATTATTTTGGGGGTTATTTCTTTTTAGTTTTATGGATATGTAAAACATATACACATCTATTAGCCTATTAACGAGGAATGAAATGGGTGTTTCTTTCTAGCCACAACATCCAGATTGGCTTTAGTTTTAAGAAACCCCAAAAATTTCCAGACATCTGACTTGGCTTTCCATGGGTAGGGATACATATCAAGTTATCAACTAATCTGATACTTCTCCGACTCTTACCCCCACTTTTATATCGTGACATGTGTGAACATGTCACACTATACAAGCAAGGATAAAGTCAGAGGAATCTCGGATAGTTATCAACTTCATGATTGCTGATTATTTCAATATTCATGAGGATGATAATATCGGAAGCCTTCTCCCTTTTCATATATATTAATTAAAATGCATATGTAGTTGACTCGTTTATTGTGGATTTGTGTTCGGGTGACAATCAATTATGAAAAATGGAATCGATAATCGGAATCAACGAGCCAAAAACAATCGAAAATCGATTGTCAGCAACAATCATTTCATCACTAACATACATAGTTGGTAAGGTATATACTAGGGAAAACGGTGAATTATGTGGATTGAGCCTTCATTTACCAAGCAAAAGAAATAATGCATTTTCACTTCATGAGTGATAGAGCCCCAGCCTAGCTTGACCCAGTAAAGGGAAACAACTTTTTCAAATGTGCAATTTAACTACCATACTTTTACTCCAAATGACTATAATTATCAAGAGACAACTAATGTGAAACTGTATTAAGACACATTGATCTCTTTTATGATGCTTTATATACATTCCAATATGATTTAGCTAAGAAAAACTTTAAAGGGAATGATTCAAGATTTTCCCCGAAATTTTGTTTTTCACTTTAAATGATCAAAATCTAGTCTACTATGTTTAGAAGGTTTCACAAAAAAATCTTTAGAAGGTTTCACAAAAAAATCAAGGTTATTCATAATGACAGAAGCTCATTAATATAGAAAGTTTATTATTTGTTTTGAAAACAAAGATTGAGGCGTGTTATTGTTTACGAAGTTTTCAAAATAAAAGGATATTGATCGAAGTTTATTATTTATCACATTTCAAGTATACTTTAGGTAAAATGTGTCATTTAAAAGTTAAGATTTGTGATTGTACAAAGTGAAGATGCTTTAAATTACAACATTAACGTTTCACTGGTTTGTTTGTTTACATAAAAAGACTGGAGTCTTTGTTTACATAACACATAATCAAAGCTAAAATATTGCTCTTATCCTTGCATTCAGATGGTCCAAATTGTGGTTGTCAACATTAAATGAGTTATATTTTTAATTTTCAACATCAAAAAGGAAAAATATTTCTTTCGAAAAATGTGAACCAGTCCCTTTGAAATATGTTATAATTCATTTGACAACAATTCACAATGACATCACAATGCCACACAAAAGAATACCATTGACATCATGATGTCAATCTGGCTAATTATGCTGAAGAAAGCATCCATGAGCCATGGCTATTCCATAGCTGTTCTAAACTTGATGACTGACAAGTATAGAGAGTTCAATTGCTTCAAGTGATATAATTTGTCTGTAGTTTACATACAACTACTGCTTTGAAGGAGGTACTCTACGTCGTCATAATGGCAGAGGTTTTTAAAAAAAAATTCAGATTGCTTTCTATAAAAACTGCATTTTTTGACTAAATAGAGTAAATTTGGAAGTTTTCAATTTCAATATATTGTTGACATACATGTATCCTCCACTTTTCATCCATATTAAATTTCTCTGGTGTAGCATACTTCGTTAAGTGCTGCTGTATCAAGAGTTACTTTTCTTTGCAATGCAATTTCTTTAACTTCTTTTTTATTGTTATTTTGATTAATAGTAGCAAGAACTAATGTTATTACAGTGTAAATTGATTAATACAATTGTCAAAATAGATCAATGTCTACTTTATTTTTAAAAAACAAATATAAGGGTATTTTGATAAATTTCTATTTCTATTTGGTAAATTCATGCCATTTCGTTAATCCATCTACTGCTATTATCATATATACATAGTATAATTATGAACTAGTTTATATATCTACAATTGGTAAAAATTTCCTCACCACCTCTGTAATAGAGTTTCAAGTTCATCTGTGGAATAACTGGGGCCCATTTCTCAAAATGGCATAGATTTTGGTGCAAGCTAGTCTGACTAACTGAGTTGCGCCAATACTCAGAATAGATGGGCCTACATTGTGTTTCAAAAAGTGGCACAGGATTGGATTTAAAGCTAAAAAACTTAGATCTCTTCACTGAGTATTAATCATGCACAGATGTTTTATTTGTTTAGAGACTATTTGAGGTAGATCAACATTCTCTCTCAGAAAAATATATACATTTGTCTGGGATGGTGCAATGGTAGATTCATCTGCCCAAAGAGTGTGTGTTGAAAAAAATTCATGAAGACTGACAATGCCAAACATTGATAAAGGTGGGCCAATGTCCACATGTCAATTTACCTTGATTTAGGATAGTCCTGTTTATCATTCTTTAGCAAAAAGTATATATCAAAATAAAAGCTAACTTCCTTAAATATTTTTTAAAAAGTGAATGGCCTATATTTTTGTAGTTACTTCCCTTACACCGGAAGTTGGGGGCGCGCTTACGATACTTCTCATTACCAGCTCGTTGGAGTTATCGCACTTTGATGACTCTTGTGCGTCATTGGTAAGAAAATGCTCAAATCTCGCGAGCAAGTGCGAGATTAGTGGGACATAAACCGGTCATAGCACCCCCCCCCTTTTTTAAAAGTTAAAATACATGGTGTATTTTTAAATAAAATTACCATTAGTCAAACTGCATTTTTCAAATATTCTAACACTATCTTATTAAAGATGTTACATGTTTTTAAAACTCCACCACACCTATTTTAAAAATTCCAAACAACGATGTTCTCTGGACACCCAAGTCCATCAATATTTTGTAATTTTCAAATTAGCTTAGATGCAGTTTGGAAACGCATTAGGTGTGTTAATTAGTGTTATAAACGTCTTTAAAAAATGCAGTTTGGCATATACATGTATATAACTTGTTCTAAAATATGGAAATTGACGGGGTGGGGAGGGGGGGGGGGGGGGGGGAGTGGGGTGTACGTGCACGATTACAAAGTCCATGTCATATGAACCTGTCCTAATTGTATGATAAAATAGAATGTCTTCATAGTCTGACAGAATAACTTTAAAAACATATTCATCACATTAATTACAAGAAAAGTTCTTGTGTTGGATGTGCATATAGGTTTTTCCCTTCACAGTTCTTCTTGCGATTGACACTTTATATCCGTCAGATTTGGCAAATTTAGTAGCTTCTCTTCCTCACATAGTTTAATAAGTTCGTCTGTTTTCTTGTAAGAATAATCAATTCCTAAATTTGACTTTAGAATTTTAATCAGTGTTGTGGTTTGCAGTCGGTTATAATATGTATTCGATACCATAATTCATATTATGTATGCCTAAGTAATGTGTTTACATTATGTTGTCCCGGTAGCAGGACTTTACGAGCCTTTAATTTGAAGAGTTCCACTAATGGAAATGATAAGTATTGCAGTCCTAAGATTCACATAAATAGTACTAACAAATAGTGTATAGTAAATTCTTTATTATGCTGATGTTTTAACAGGTTGTAACATATCTATGACAAAAACAAGGCTTAATTTCTTAGATTTCCTGGAGAAAACTTTTTAAAATATGCAATACGTCAAATTGTTGAGTTGGGGAAGGGGGAGGGAGATGTTCTAGGTGTATTTGACGTTTATTTCTATTCAAATTATGCAATTAATACCGAGTATTTCAGTAGTAATCTGTTAAATAAAAACAACATACACCTAAAATTAAAAGCACAATGAAAGCATGTGATACAATCAGGCACGTAGCATTGTTTACAAAGGCACATTTACGCACATCATTTAATTTTCATTCAATGCTGGCATCTGTCATACCCCTAACAATGACAACAAAACCACACTTCATTGTTTAAATGTAGTGCTTTATGAACTGCCAACAGTTTGTTAAGGAAAATATAGAAACTGACACAGTTCATTTGGTACACCAGTATTCCAAACATTATACGGGAAGAAAAAATGAATGCATGCTTGGAACTTTTAAAGGGTTTTCAGCAAGTTGCTTAATTGGTTTTCATAGATAAATAGGGTGAATCCAAACCTATAAAGATACATACAAAAGGTAATTTTCCCCTAAAACACATCATTAAATGGAATCTATTACCACATTGTACCACAGGTATCTGAATTTCAAATCAATAAATAGAAGAAAAAAGGGGGGACTATATCTATATATAGATACCTGTGATTTTAACTTGTCAAGAAATTAATATTGGGAACATCTTACTCGAGTCCCAGAGTGAGACGAGGTGATCATGTAGAGTTATTTCCTTTATATAGTCACCTTAATTTGATTTAGTTAAACACTTTCTATATTGGCTTTTTCACGAATGCTTACCAGCAACTAATCTTCATTTTATTGAAGTTTTGCTGGAAATTGAAGATGTGTAAATAAGCAAGCACCTGTCGTTTTCAGCATATATTTCAACCAGTAATCTACCTAGAAATAGTCAGCCGTGATCGACAGTACATATTATGTACATAATTTTCACATGCATGTATAGGCAAGAGACATACAATTGTGCAAATAAAATTCCAACACTTACAAGCTTTTGATAGAAAGTGAAACCAGGCGGCAATGTGATGGTTTTCTTTATACCTTTTGGATGTTAAAGAGTTCTATTGTAAGGGGAACAACTCTTCCTTGTTTAGCACAGATATCAATTTAGGAGTAGAAACGACAGGGGTCTCGGGGGCGGATCCAGAAATTGTGGTTACGGGGACGCTACTTTATGAGGCAGGAGGTCTGGGGGCCGCCTTGAGGCCCCCAGAGGGTCTAGGGCGAAGCCCTGGTGGGGGTTCAGGGGGCGAAGCCCCCGAAAGCTCCTGGATTTTACAGATTTTATAGGGCTTGAAATATGTCTCCTATAAGTAATTTGTACTATTTTCTATAATTTTTAATAAGGTGAAATTAGTAAAATGACGTAAATTTTAAGGGTTTTTGGAAAAAATTAAGTTCTCCCAATAAAGCAATTTCAAGAAATCAAAAGATATTGTCATTTATTTCCTCGGGAGTGGAAGAAATTGTTGCTTCTTTTATCGTTTAGTACATTTTTCTAAACAAGATACCAAAATTGACCTAAATTTGAAAATTTTAGGGGGGCGCACGCCAGCTGCGCCCCTCCCCCCTTAAATCCGCCAGTAGGTCTAGCTAGAACGAAATAATGTGCACGCCCAATAATGCAAGGGTTCTGGGGTTGCCTTAACTTGGCTTTAAAAGACCCCTAGTGGATCAGGGGATGAAGTTGGGTTTTAGCATTTTATGTGGACAAAATACTGTTTGACAATAGATCTATCAATCATTCGGTAATTTAGGTATTAGTAAATTTAGCCACAAACTGTTTAATTTACATTTGGTTGCTTCGTGAAAGGTGAAGATAAAAAAAAACCAGTGATCAATCTCATAACTCCTATAATGAATACAACTGCATTCCCTGTCGACCGGTCACACCCGCCTTGAGCCCTATGTCTTAATCAGGTAAACGGAATAATCCGTAGTCAAAATTAGTGTGCCAAGAACGGTCTAACAATCATGAAACACGTCAGACAGCATTTGACCCAATGATAGGTTGTATTGGCTAACTAGATCATTATATAACGACTATAGCATATGCGAAATGCTAACTTTACACGAGACTGTTGAAACCCCTGTCACGTCAACTTGTTTGTCAGTAGCCTGTCTCGATTTAAAAACTGATCATACGCAGAACAAACTCTTGCGTATCGAATCAATCGACAGATATAAACACATGCAGGTGATTATATAATGGAATATTGCTACATAGATATGGGAAGTTGACGATGGAGAAGCTGAAATTAACCCGTTTGTCATAAAGTTGAGTTGTAAGTTTGTCGTTTAACTTAGTATTCATTTTCAATGAAATACTACGTCATATAACTCATACCATATAACCTTTCTTTTTTCTTTCTTGACCAAACGATGTGCACGCCTATGGAAGCTACGTCCTGTTAGCTATGAGACGACACGAGTGATGCTAGCAAGGTGTAGAAGAATACGGCGACACAGAAAGAAGCCAGTGACAGATGGCAGGGAATCCAGAGGTGACTAGCATCTCATTATAAACATGGCTGAACATTCTTCCAGGAACATCATCAGGATTAAATGATTAGAAATACGGTATATTAGAGAGATACATTGCTGGACCAAGCCTCTATCTTTGCTCCTAGCGAAAGGGTTAACTGATGTGAAGAAGAAACTTCAAATGTATTGTGCTGCAATATATGCGAGAAGTGGTGTATATCAAAAGTGGATTCCAAAGAATTCCAACAAATTTTAAGTGATTTGAAATCAAAAAACTTTTCCCAACTCAACAGCATCAAAACGTATGACTTTTCAACACTTTACACGACCATTCCTCACGGCAAATTAAAGACTAGACTTTTTGACATCATAGACAGCTGCTTCTTCTTCAATAAAAATGGAACACGGGAACATTCATCTCTCGTGACCAGTCTTCCAAAAACATTACATTGATAAACACCGCTCTGATTCTATGCACAAGTACACTGGAGTTGATATTTAAAAAATGCTGAAGATCCTCATTGACAATATCTACATTGTCTTTGGTGATCAGGTCTTCCAACAGTCTGTTGCAATTCCCATGGACACGAATTGTGCTCTTTTATCATCTTCGCTAGCCAAGGATTTTCGGTCCACTCCGCTCCCCATAAAATTTATGGGGAGCAGAGTGGACCGAAAACCCTTGGCTAGCGAAGATGCTCTTTTATTGGCTGTCCTGTTTTTATACTCTTACGAGGCAGAATTTATTCAAAAGCTTCTACACGAAAAAATAATCTTTTGTGGCCTTAAACTCGACAATTAAATGTATTGACGACATCTTATCTATCATCAATACTCATTTTCAATCATATGTCGATTCGATCTATCCCAGTGAACTAAAAAAAAACAAGAGGCCCATGGGCCTAGAATCGCTATTCTGAAACATTGTAGAACAGGCAAAAATTCTCACTAACCAAGATTCATCAATTAACAAAGTTTGATAATGTTAAGTCAAATAGTACCTGAAAATTTAAATGTAACTGTCCAAAAGTAGGTCATGGTGACCTATTTTTGGTCGACACACTGAAGACTCAAGATGCATCAACTGACAAATCAAATAGTATTCAAATATAGCCGTCAAATTCCAAAAGAAGGCCACAATGACCTACTTTTTGGTCGACACACTCCAAAGACTCAAGATGCATCAACTGACAAAGTTTGATAATTGAAGTCAAATAGTATCTGAAATATTCAGATATAAACGTCAAATTCCAAAAATAGGTCCCGATGACCTACCTTTTAGTCAACACACTCTGAAGACTCAACATGCATCAACTGACAAAGTTTGATAATTGTAAGTCAATAGTATCTGAAATATTAAAATATAGCCGTCAAATTCCAAAAGTAGGTCACGGTGACCTACTTTTTGTTCAACAAACTATGGAGACTCAAGATGCATTAACTGACAAAGTTTGATGATCCTAGCTTTCATAGTGTCCAAAATATGCATCTAAAATTGAAAATGTGAAATTTGAATGTCTGCAAAATTAAAAAAGTAGGTCACTGTGACCTACTTTTTTTAATAAATATGTTTCGAGGCCTCTAGACGCATCAACTTACAAGGTTTGATGATTCTAAACCTCTCGGTATCTGAAATAACAACCTAAAATGTATTCATAAATGATTAGCCATAAAATTCAGAGAGTAGGTTACGGTGACATACTTTTCACATGACGCAGTTTAAGGTCCCATGATCCATCAACTGACAACTTTTGATGATCATAGACTCAAAAGTGTCCAAGATATGCATCAAAATCCATTTATTAATAATTACCTGCGAAATTCAAAATATGCATCTAAAATTGAAAATGTGAAATTTGAATGTCTGCAAAATTAAAAAAGTAGGTCACTGTGACCTACTTTTTTTAATAAATATGTTTCGAGGCCTCTAGACGCATCAACTTACAAGGTTTGATGATTCTAAACCTCTCGGTATCTGAAATAACAACCTAAAATGTATTCATAAATGATCAGCCATAAAATTCAGAGAGTAGGTTACGGTGACATACTTTTCACATGACGCAGTTTAAGGTCCCATGATCCATCAACTGACAACTTTTGATGATCATAGGCTCAAAAGTGTCCAAGATATGCATCAAAATCCATTTATTAATAATTACCTGCGAAATTCAAAAAGTAGGTCACCATGACCTACTTTTGAGATAGCGTGATATTTGAGACAACATGATATTAGGTCCTAATATGCATCAACTGACAAAATTTGATGATCCTAGTCCTTATACTAAGCAAAATATCAAAGTTTTAACAAAACAAAATTTAAGGTCAACTTTGAAATGACCTTTAGACCACACCCTTTACCCCAGGATGATGCCTTGAACAATTTTTTTTATCTACAACCTATCCTCATCCCTATGCATAAGTTTGGTGATAATTTGCCCAGTGGTTCTTGAGAAGATTTTTTAGCAACCACTACTTTTGTTTGCATTTTCCTAATTATCTCCCCTTGTTAAAGGGTCACAACCCCAGTTTTAGTACAAATGATAACCCTTGAGCCAAGGATACCATGTGACAAATTTGACAAAAATTGGCCAAGGAGTTCTTGAGATATAGCCCTTTTTCCATAAAGTTGACGCACACTGCACACCGCACGTCAGACATATGGCCATATGATTAGCTCTTTGAGCCTTCGGCTCAGAAGAGCTAAAAAGACACACAGGGTCTTCCACATTTGCTTCATATTTGGATATTTTATTCGACATAGATTTTAACGGCAACCTAATAAATCAACTTTATGAAAACCATTGTCAACTTCCCATATTTATGTAGCAATATTTCATTATCACTTGCATATTGTGTATGTCTCTCAACTGATTCAGTGTTCTGCATAAGATCAGTTTTTGGTTATAACGGTCTAATACAAATACAACC
The DNA here is from genome assembly GCF_947568905.1 of Ostrea edulis. Lineage (NCBI taxonomy): Eukaryota > Metazoa > Mollusca > Bivalvia > Ostreida > Ostreidae > Ostrea > Ostrea edulis. Next base: position 54,633,547 of record NC_079167.1, read on the forward strand.
TATCGTTAAGTCGAGTGCTGTCCGTGTTTGTCCTATTCCTAATTTTGTATTCGTTATATAGGACTTATGAGATTGATCACTGTTCGTTCTTTTTACTTTTTCATTAAACTGATCCCAGCACCTCCGGAAAAATATTGTCTATTGACTGATCAAACATTGAATAACGGTTTTATTACCTAATGTACATGTATACGAGTAGTTCTTCAATTTTGTATGGGGAAAGTGTAAGACACCAATTCTATCATGTATTCAATTCATTTGTTTAGAATTAAAGATCGTGGATGTTAATTCCATGATTTTGCATGAGTTTAACAGGCACGGTAGCATCGTTTCCATGCTAGAAGGTTATGTAAATTTTTACATGAACGTTTTGAATTGCGCAATAAAAGTAGAGTGCTATAATATTATACATACTTATTAATTATTATATTAATATTATATGCAACACTAAATTGCATACATACAGTTTGACATCGTCGCAAATCACGGGTTATTAATTCATTCTATTTCACAAACAATAGAGTGAAACAATAACCCATGGTTTGCAACGATGACAGTTTGACTTCACACGTACATGTATGTGAATATATAAGTATATATACGTATACATACGAATATGAACTGTTAGTACTTAGTTTATTATCATTATATATTTCATATTGTGTAACATGATCGTATGCCAATATGGTTGGTAAATAAATTGAATTGAATTGGTTTGAATTAAAATTGAATTGTATTGTTTTTCAGAGTTGGGGGAGGGGGGAGGGGCAAAAAGAAAAAAATCAATATATGCACCCAGGGGTGCATGAGCCGAGTTGCATGGGATACATTGTAAAGTCAGGAATGATGTGGCATATTTATAATTGTGAAGAACTAATTTCAGTTTTAAACTTTTCGAGTTACTGTCCAGAAACCATATTTGTCTGAAGTTTTCAATCTATTTTCGGTCACTGTGACCTTGACCTTTGATCTTTTTTCTCCAAAATCAATAGGGGCCTTGCTTTGCTGGTATCCAACAATATATCCAAGTTTCATTTGATTCAAGTTAAAAAAAAATTGAATTATCCTCCGGAAACCAAAATTGTTTGGAATTTTAAATCTATTTTTGGTCACTGTGATCTTGACCTTTTACCTATTCTCTCCAAAATCAATATGGATCTTTCTTACCTGGTACATAACAATATTTTTAAGTATCATTTGATTCGGATTTAAACTTTCTGAGTTATCATCCGGAAACCAATTTTTCTGAAATTTTCATTCTATTTTCGGTCACTGTGACCTTGACCTTTGACCATTTTTCTCCAAAATCAATAGGGGTCTTCATTACATGGTATCCAACAATATATAAAAGTTTTATTTGATTAGATTGTAAACTTTTCGAGTTATCATCCGGAAACCAATTGTTGACGCCCGCCCGCCCGCATCACCAAACCAATAGCCGAGTTCAACTTCGTTGCAACTCGGCTAATAAACCCTAGAACCGCATTGTTTAATCTCTACTGCAGAGGAAATAAAGAATGTCTGTCTGTCTGTGGGTGAAGAGTCACTACTATATCTTACTTTGCACGTGAAAATAAGTAACTTTGCATGCAACACAGTAAAAATAATAGAAAATTAACGTTGTAAAAAAGGGACAGGCCCCTCTGCCACCCATCCCACCCCCTCCTCCCTGATTCCATACATGTCCAAGACCAAATACGATGTCGATATCGACAATATCATGCCGGTATCGTCATCTTACAAAGTTATTGTTTATCATATACAATACTGTTTTCTAATGACGAAGCACAGGCACTCGACGTTTTAAATATCTATAATAAAAAAAATTGTGTTCCTGTAAACATAATATTCACAAGGTTTATCACACCGACATCTTCATTTTCTTTTTTACCAGCTGCATTGCTTGAAAATTTCGGAGAAAAGTTCGATATAATATGATAAATAGGCCCCTACCGTTGAGAAGCAACTCTGTCAAGGTCTTGCCTCCCGCATCGCCATGGTGAACTGGAAATAAAGTCCATTTATCGGCTATAATCAACCGTCAAACATTGTCTACTGCTTCTCAAATGTGAAAAATCGATGAAAGATGTACCAGTGTACCAAGTTTGATGTCTGTCAAACAAACGGTTCTCAAGATATTGAGCAGACAGTGTTTTCCTATGTCCCGTTTGGTCCTTAATCATATGACCTAAAATTAATAGGGATCAACTGCTCCTTGCAATGTACCAATGTTCCAAGTTTAATGTATGTCAAGCAAAGGGTTCTCAAGATATTGAGCAGATAGCATATTCATATGCCCAGTTTGGTCCTTGACCATGTGATCTCAAAATCAATACTCCTTACAATGTACCAGTGTACCAAGTTTGATGTCTGTCAAGGAAAGGGTTCTCAAAATATTGAGCGGACCTTCCTATTTATACAGTAGATTGACCTTTGACCTTAACCTGAAAAACAATAGGAGTCCTCTTCTATTCATAACCAACCCACATATGAAATATCATTAGGATCAAGTGAATGGTTCTCAAGATATTGAACGGACAGCATGCGGTCTACATACCAACAGACAGGTGCAAAGCAATATGCCCTTCTTTGAAGGGGGGCATAAAAATGTTTAGTTTAAAGATGGACAAAATGAGGTCGGAAAAAGTCACTTGAGCTTTCAGCTCAGATGAGCTAAAAATTAAAAAAAAAATCGTTTCCATATCAAACAATAATGAAAATGTATATTTTCAATATTTTCAGTAATTGTAACACTGATCATGATATCGACAGATAGTTGGGCTCAGAAGCATATGCAAAAACATGTTAAACATGCTAAATTGATCTTGATACAATGATGAGTCACAACAGAAAGAAACAAGATGATTCTGAAACACTGATGCCCCCATATGGTAGCAAAGCAATTCCTCTACCAAAAGAAAAATCTGGTCACAGGGAACACACATATGAAATATGAAAGCCTTAACACTGTCTGTTCGAAAGTTGTGGTCAATGTTCAAGTTTTTGCGGACCAAAATTATATGCCTCCGAATCTTCAACTACGGAGGCATAATGAAAAATGAAGATAACTAACAGTGATCAATCTCGTAAATCACATAAAGAATGCAACATTAAGAGTAGAGCAAGCACGGACCTCTGGACACACGAGGATGGGATTAGGTGCCTAGGAGGAGTAAGCCTCACCTGTTGACCGGTTACACTCAACTCTTATGAAGAAAATAGGTAATTTCTTCAAACGTACCGAGACTGTTCGTGTAAACACTGTTCCAGGCTAAAACAGCGGGTTTTGTAATGAGCATGATTTGGTTTATTATTTGGTAGTACCGGGTTTTGTAATGAGCATGATTTGGTTTATTATTTGGTAGTACCGGGTTTTGGTAATGAGCATGATTTGGTTTATTATTTGGTAGTACCGGGTTTTGTAATGAGCATGATTTGGTTTATTATTTGGTAGTACCGGGTTTTGGTAATGAGCATGATTTGGTTTATTATTTGGTAGTACCGGGTTTTGTAATGAGCATGATTTGGTTTATTATTTGGTAGTACCGGGTTTTGGTAATGAGCATGATTTGGTTTATTATTTGGTAGTACCGGGTTTTGGTAATGAGCATGATTTGGTTTATTATTTGGTAGTACCGGGTTTTGGTAATGAGCATGATTTGGTTTATTATTTGGTAGTACCGGGTTTTTGTAATGAGCATGATTTGGTTTATTATTTGGTAGTACCGGGTTTTGTAATGAGCATGATTTGGTTTATTATTTGGTAGTACCGGGTTTTTGTAATGAGCATGATTTGGTTTATTATTTGGTAGTACCGGGTTTTGTTAATGAGCATGATTTGGTTTATTATTTGGTAGTACCGGGTTTTGGTAATGAGCATGATTTGGTTTATTATTTGGTAGTACCGGGTTTTGGTAATGAGCATGATTTGGTTTATTATTTGGTAGTACCGGGTTTTGGTAATGAGCATGATTTGGTTTATTATTTGGTAGTACCGGGTTTTTGTAATGAGCATGATTTGGTTTATTATTTGGTAGTACCGGGTTTTGTAATGAGCATGATTTGGTTTATTATTTGGTAGTACCGGGTTTTGGTAATGAGCATGATTTGGTTTATTATTTGGTAGTACCGGGTTTTGGTAATGAGCATGATTTGGTTTATTATTTGGTAGTACCGGGTTTTTGTAATGAGCATGATTTGGTTTATTATTTGGTAGTACCGGGTTTTGGTAATGAGCATGATTTGGTTTATTATTTGGTAGTACCGGGTTTTGGTAATGAGCATGATTTGGTTTATTATTTGGTAGTACCGGGTTTTGTAATGAGCATGATTTGGTTTATTATTTGGTAGTACCGGGTTTTGGTAATGAGCATGATTTGGTTTATTATTTGGTAGTACCGGGTTTTGGTAATGAGCATGATTTGGTTTATTATTTGGTAGTACCGGGTTTTGTAATGAGCATGATTTGGTTTATTATTTGGTAGTTTTATTTTTAACTAGCTGTAAATACAGATTATACCAGAGGTTGTTCGATTGCAGTACATTTTGAAGTAGACTTGTGGGTTTACCCTCATATAAGTTCAAAACAGTTAGGTTATCAAAATGCAACTTTGTTAATGTGTATGGTTCATTATCACATTTTACAATGACAAAAACAGCATGAACAGTTGCATTTTTATCCAAGAAAATCCGTTTGATAACATGTAGGACCTGACCAATGGTATGGCATCTCTGTGAGTAACAAAGTAATCAAATCCCATAAAATTTTCAATCTGGGGATAAACAAGAAACGTGTCTGTTGATGCTGTTATCTGTTTCACAAAAACAGCACATTTTGCACACACACACACACACACACACACACACAAATCATGACTATGTCCAAAGATAATCTAGGTTTTTAAAAGTTTTTTTCTGTGGAATTTTTAGCTGCAAGCGCCGAGCATAGGCTTAAATTTTGCAGCCAAGGCAGTATACTCAAAGTGTTTAAGGATTTGAAAAAGTACCTGTCTGCCGCATGGTTTGGATACCGACGCCCATGTAGGAAAAATTCGAACTATCGCTGTTCGAGTTAGTCAGCGGTGATCAAATGATCACCGCTGGTGAAGATTTTCTTAGAACTATGGACTAAAGGTGAAAATTGCTTATCAATTTTTAATCGATCTTAAGGGGTGGTTTGAGTTTACATGCAATATGGCGAAGGAGAATCTCGAGTGATCTACAGAGATACACAAAGTTTTACCGTTGATGACAATGAAGTAGCCGATCAACACAACAAATTAACCATTATGATAAACATTTGTACCCGAATTATCAAAGCTGAGAGCACATCAGATAAAACTGACTCTCGAGAAGCCCTTTCGTTCGAAATCATGCCCTTTTCCGTTCACGTATGTGCTCAATTCAATTTTCGTGAGAGACAGCGTTTTACGAGATAGCACTGTCCATGCGGTGAGCTTTGATATTTAGCCCCTTTGATTTCGTATTATGTGTGTGTGATTAATTTTTCTTGTGACTTTTTTCCGCATAAACTATCACAAATAACAAACGAAGAATTCATTTCGTGAAATACTTTTACTCATAGTATGAAAGAGTTATCAAACAGGTGTGTCAGTCACAATAATCACCGTGTAGAGTTCCGTCTGTTCTGACAAAAAATGAAACTTCACGAAAGAGAGCTTGGTACTTTGTTATATTAAAATATTCTCTATATACAAAAATCAAAGTAATAAATGTAGAGTAATCTCTCACCAAACAAGGAGTACAGATACAAAAGTATGTGGCTCAGTACGTAAAGTACTTCATGACGATGATGGATATGAATGTTACTGTTGCCAAAAGAATGATAAGCATAAAGATGATGAAGAAGAAATGATCCAGGACTGCGGCAATCGTTCTCCATGTTATCTCTGAGTCTTCTTCTTCGTCATCTTCCACGACATCATCATTTGAAACGACAGACTTCTTCACGATCTCCGTCACCGGAGTGTTTTCAACAGTTGTCTTACTTGATCTACAACAACGACTGCTACAACAAGAGGTGGAAGATTTCCAGCAGAACAGTATCATGAGAAGGGAGATAAATCGCCTTGTCCAAAGAGGAATTGGTTTCTCTTGTGGTGTGTGGTAAACGTTGATAACAATTATGACAAACAAAACTGCTATTGTCCCAGCTCCCAATACTGTCGCCAAGTAAATTGCTACAAAATAAAATCAAACAAAATATAACAACACTGTAAATTCTGTTAAAATCTACATTCTAGTTGCTATACAGAAGTCTATAAGGGTGATAAAATGTGCATTATACATGTACCCGTTCAACAGACAGATCGAAGAGAAACGTTAATTCTGCTACTGAGTGATATAAAACTAATTTCATGAAATTATATTGTATTCTCAACAGTAACTACAGCCTTGATTTCGTTCAAAAATCCATTGTGAACTCTACATCATCGCAATTTCCTCTTCATTATTGGAAATGGGATACATTTTGCCCAATGCAGCACGATTTATTTCCCACTGTATACAGGGGACGCACAGCATGTTGCGGTCCTCGATCTATAGTGTTAAATCAAGGAGTAGATAGAAAATTTAATATATGGGTCCTGACACTGTATCATTGAGCAGAATGTGAATTACAACAAACAATTATATATAGAATGTGCAACATTTGATATCATTTTTAAGTTTAACTTCTTACCCATATGGAGCGCCAAATTAACATAAACTCAAATAATTGAAAATATCTTTAATTATTTGAAGATATCGTCAATTCAATTATTGCTCTCTTTAATTGAATTAATGCGCGCATGAAATCAATTATTGCTCTCATCAAATGAATTAATGCTCGCTTCAATTCAATTATTGCTCTCATCAATTGAATTAATGCGCGCATCAATTGAATTAATGAGAGCAATAATTGATTTAATGCGCGCATTAATTCAATTATTGCTCTCTTCAATTCAATTGATGCGCTCATTAATTCAATTAATGAAAGCAATAATAGATTTGATGCGCGCATTAATTCAATTATTGCTCTCTTCAGTTCATTTGATGAGAGCATCAATTTCGTAGAAATATTCCTCACAATAATTAAGTTAGAGCTCGGTATAAATAATTTGATGATCTCTTTAATTCAATTGAAGATATCTTTAAATCATTTACAATGCTTTTGTATAAGGAATTAATACGCGCATCAATTCCTTTAAAGAGAGCAACAATTCAATTAAAGATATCATTAATTCAATTGTGGATATGTTGAATTGAAGATATCTTTAATTATATAGTTGCTCTCTCTAAAAGAATTATTGCTCTCTTCAAATGAATTAAAGATATCATTAATTCAATTGAAGAGAGCAATAATTGAATTAATGCGCGCATTAAATCAATTATTGCTCTCATAAAATAAATTAATGCGCGCATCAATTCAATTATTGCTCTCATCAATTGATTTAATGCGCGCATTATATCAATTATTGCTCTCTTCAATTGAATTGTAGCGCGCATCAATTCAATTGTTGATATCATTAATTCATTTGAAGAGATCATTAATTCAATTGAAGAATTAATGCTATCATCAATTCAATTAATGCGCGCAATAATTCAGAATTGAAGATATCATTAATTATTTGAAGAGATATTTAATTCAATTGTTGCGCGCATCAAATGAATTGATGATATCTTCAAATAATTGAAGATATCTTCAATTATTTGAGTTTATGTTAATTTGGCGCTCCATATACCCGCAATTCATAAATTGAAGTCCGTAATAGCTCCAAGTGACTGAAAATTGTAAAACTGTCTGCATCTATCACAGTTATTTTGACTGGCTCCACTAATTACCAAAAAGGACGTTATTATCGTAAAACGTCAAACACCTGTGTTGATGTGGTTTGGATGAAAACAGACATAATAAGAACTGTTTAACTTTATAAAGACATATTAGTATAATTTATGTACTATATTGAACTATTATTCATCAATATTAATATTTGAGTCTCTAAATCGTTTTTGGTCCTTAAATCTATTTTGGGTAAATAAAGGAACCGGTCAATAATCATAGAGATATGAAAAGTGACCCCCACCCTCGCGAGGCTTCAAGTGGTACCCCTACAGCCCCAAACCGAGGACGTGGAACGATAGTCCAAGCGGTCGCCTACTTTGCCTCGATACTTCGTTTGTGGACTCTTCAAAGATAAAAAGATGTTAACCTTCATTTTCACCCTATGAGATGTAAAATTAAGAATTTTCAGGAGAGCCCAATTTCCCCCATAGGCTCCCCTACCCCTTTCAATGGTCCTGTAAGATTATCTGCATCGCTTTATGTCTTTTAATCACTTGTTTCATCTGATCACTCCATACTTAATAATTAAAGAGATCTAAAAAGTTAACCCCATCCTCGGGACGCCCTAGGTGGTACCCCTATATCCCCAAACTGTTATTAACCTTCATTATGATAAATGGAATTAAGACCTTCCAGGTGAGCTCAGTTCCCCCAAATACCGATGATATCCCTCTTGAGGGGTCCAAGAGTTCGTCTACATTTTTATCCATCATTTGATCAGTTTTGTTACATTCGATCACACTATATTCTATCATTACAGATGTCTGAAAACTGACTCCGCCCACGGGAACTCCCATGTGGTATCTCTACATCCCCAAACTATGAGCGGAGAATAATAGTTCAAAAGATCCTCTACATTATCACGATACTCGTTTCGTAGACTCCTCAAACATCAAGTCATAAACATTCATTATGACCATATGAGAAGTTAAATTAGGGAACTTTCTGGTTACCACAATGGCTCCCAAAGGCCGATGTGACCCCTTTCTATAGTTTTATGGGCTCGTCTACATTTTTATTTATCTTTTGGGCAGTTTTGCTTCATTCAATCACTTTATATTCAATGATTATAGAGGTCTGAAGAGTGACCCCGGATTTGTGAAGCTCCATGTGATACCCTCACAGACCAAAACACAGGGCAGGAAATGACTGTCCAAGGTTAAACAACCTTGCCTCGATACTCGTTTCGTGGACTCTTCAAAATTAAGAAGCTAGCAACCTCTAAGTTTTTGCTTTGAGATGCATATAATTGTGATGTGCCAATTAACATGTTCAGGCGAACTGTTGGCTTCAGTATGGTAAGTAGAACTATCAAGACTTGCACGTCCAACGCTCATTAGCTTAAAAGCGGGGTTATCTACTGTTGAAAATACAACGTGATTATAAAGCGGAGTTCACGTTTCTTCTCTGCCTGACAAATACTATACCTTCCATCTGCATCCATTACTGCATGGTAGAATTGTGAAAAGAATAATGTCTGACACGCTACTTACACATATAACATACAGAGACGGATGTACTTGGGATATTTTCCGATATAACCGACAAGTACACGGCGTATGCCAGGAGTACTGTTAAAGAGTATCCGATTTTTTCTCCAGAATCCACGTGGAGTTTGAAAGTTAGCGGAATAAGGATCGCCATCAGAGCCACGGGAAACATCGTATTCAGCACATGGAACAGCGGTCGTCTGCGCATGGTTATTCTATAAGTCAGACTGGAGAAGGACTGGCCACCTCGTGACTTGTCATTGGATACCTCCCCCGTTGCAGACAAAAGCTCCCATTCGCCGTTTTCGGCGTAAAAATCAAGATTAACGGAGTTCTGAGACATCTTCAGTTTAATTTCCCATAACGTATAGCTGGATGTCGTGAATTTTACGTAACAGGTTTGGTAATCTAGTGGATAGTAGGTTATATCCGACTCACAGTTAACCTTGTAGATACCAGCAGGACTCCATTTAACGAATCCCAAAATGTTTAGACGCATGGGGGTGTTGGGATCGCTTATCACCGACAAATCATCTACTCTGAAATGATCAATATAATGTACATTATAAAATGTTATAGATATTCTTTCATTATAGCAGATTGATTTTAAAAAATGCATTTTTAAAACAATATAAAGACTGTTTTCTCATTTTGTTACACTAGTGTCCACATTTGAAATTAACTGATTCTCAATAAGATCCTCGATCGAATTTGATATATCAAATGGGGAAGGTTCTCAACGCTTTAGATACCGGTATTGTGCATTGTATAGTAAAGTCCGTATATTTTTCCATAAATACTAATTTGATAACATCATTATACTATACATAATTATGCCCACTTCAAAGAAGAGGGGCATATTGCTTTGCACCTGTCGGTCGGTCGGTAGACCACATATTGTCCACTCAATATCTTGAGAACCATTCACTTCATCGTAATGCTATTTCATATGTGGGTTGGATATGAGTAAAAGAGGACTCCTTTTGTTTTTCAGGTCCAAAGGTCAAGGGTCAATCCACTCTTGACATAGAAAATACTGTCCGCTCAATATCTTGAGAACCCTTTGCTTGACAGAGATCAATATTGATACACTGGTACATCCTACGGAGTAGATCACCACTACAGATTTTGAGGTCACATGGTCAAAGGTCAAGGGTCAAACTGGCCATAGGAAGATGCTGTCCGCTCAATATATTGAGAATCCTTTGCTTGGCAGACATCAAATTTGGTACACTGGTACATCTTTATGGGAAGATGATCCCTATTGATTTAGAGGTCACATGGTTAAAGGTCAAGGGTCAAACTAGACATAGGAAGATATTGTCAGCTCATTATCTTGAGAACCCTTTACAGACATCGAATTTGGTACACTGGTACATCTTCAGGAGAAGATCACCCCTATTGATTTTGAGGTCACATGGTCAAGGGTCAAACTGAACATAGGAATATACTGCCCACTCAATATCTTGAGAATCCTTTGCTTGACAGACATCAAACTTCGTACACTGTATATCTTTAGGAGAAGATGACCCCTATTGATTTTAAGGTCACATGGTCAAAGATTAAAGGTTGAACTGGACATAGGAAGATACTGTCTGCTCAATATTTTGAGAACCCTTTGCTTAACAGACATCAAACTTGGTACACTGGTACATCTTTAGGAGAGGATGTCCCCTATTGATTTTAAGGTCACATGGTCAAAGGTCAAGGATCAAACTGGACATAGAAATATGCTGTCCATTCAGTATCTTGAGAACCCTTTGCTTGACCGACATCAAACTTAGTATACTGGTACATCTTCAGGAGAAGATGACCCCTGTTGATTTTGAGGTCACAAGGTGAAAGGTCAAGGGTTAGACTGGACATATTAATATATTTTCTACTATATTTCAAAAATTATTAGCTTGATTGACACCAAACTCGGTATTCTGGTACTGTAGAAACGCCATTCATATTGCTTTAAGAACTTGTACTATAAATACTTGTGCCTGATTTGTCTACATCGGAGTATCGAGAGCTATCAAAACTTCGAAATCACCTGACTGTATTTAGCTAAATATGAAGCTAAATATAGTGAATAATATAGTCATGAAGCTAAATATAGTGAATGATTGATTAATTGTATCTGAATGATTAATTGTATATTGTTTAATGTCTCTCTTGCCAAATTTATTGACTCACGAATTTTCAATGAAGACACACGGTTTCCACACGTAGATTTCGTTGCTGAATAAGAACATGATGTTTGAGTAGTCCTGTGAGCGATTCTGTGAGGAATGCCACGAGAGGCGCGGATCATACCATGACTGTAAGAAAGGGAACCCACTAAAGAAATAAGCATATCAAACAGGAAAGTTATTGTAGCACAGGCGATATATGTTTTTCAGTAATAGACAATGCATGCACCGTAAGGTGAATTGAAGGGATGAAGTAAAATGGTTATATGAAATGGCCCCCAATATATTGTTGAAAATCAATATATGCACTCAGGAGTGCATGAGCCGAGTTGCATGGGATACATTGTAAAGTAAGGAATGATGTGGCATATTTATAATTGTGAAGAACTAATTTCAGTTTTAAACTTTTCAAGTTACTGTCCAGAAACCATATTTGTCTGAAGTTTTCAATCTATTTTCGGTCACTGTGACCTTGACCTTGGACCTTTTTTCTCCAAAATCAATAGGGGTCTTCCTTATCTAGTACATAACAATATCTTTAAGTATCATTTGATTCGGATTTAAACTTGCTGAGTTATCATCCGGAAACCAAATTTTTCTGAAATTTTCATTCTATTTACGGTCACTGTGACCTTGACCTTTGACCATTCCCTCCTCCCAAAATTAATAGGGGTCTTCCTTACCTGGTACTCAACAATATATCAAAGTTTCATTTGATTAGATTGTAAACTTTTCGAGTTATCATCCGGAAACCAACTGTTGACGCCCAACCGCCCGCCCGCATCACCAAACCAATAGCCGAGTTCAACTTCGTTGCAACTCGGCTAAAAATGGATTTTCTTGTTTCATGTTAAAATTTACATGATTTTACTCATTAACATTTGTACTTTTATGATTTAAATGTTACATGGAACATACATTCGCCCCCAACGGTGTAAAATTCTGAGTTTAAGCTTGGGGTTTCCTCATTAGCTGAAATTCTCACAGGCATTTGGCCCCAACCATACTTTTACACATCTGGAAATATATAGACGATAGTAGGTACAGTTAGATAATTTAAGCTGTGATTGTATATTGTTAAAAACTTTATAATTTCGTATGTCGGTAACTGTAGCCCATATCGACTATATTCTAAAATAAAGATTATCAAAAAAACTAGAACTTCTCTATCATGGAAAAACCTGTTTTAACTCAATGACCTACATGGAATAGCTCGCTCTTTACAAATCACGTGATTTGGATGTAAGAACATAAACACGCCTTCAACGTCATGTACCAATCGGAACTCCTCGAATGTCTCGCGCACTCGACATAGATCTCGGATCACAGCAATGCATCAAATTCGCTCATGGATGCCATCGTATTACATCCGAGATCTATGTCGAGTGCGCGAGACATTCGAGGAGTCCGATTGCGTCATGTACTTTAGACAAAGTGTATTCGATACATACGGTATATATGTAATTTATTTACCAATGCACTAAATTTTGATAAATTGTATTTAGTTATTTACATGTGCACATGTAGTTATCAGAAATAAGCTGACGTTTCTGAATCTAATTTTCTAAACATTTATATATAATTATATATTTCCATTGTTTACATTATACCAGGGTATGCAAAGTGGAATGCACTAGTGTCCTAAATTGAATGTTGTCCTTTGTGTTAAGACCCGCCCACTTTGTTTCTCATTATTCATGAAGGAGTACCATGACGAAAAGTTTAAAAATCAATTGATATTTCGAAATTCCTCATGAAAAAAGAAAAGGAACTGTTAAAACTATTTAGAAACCATCGTTTGGTGCGTCTGTGTATAAAAGTTTAACTTTTGTGCAGTAAAGTTGCTTTTATTGACCCTGGAAAAGGGAGCCGACTCCAATAGCTGTATCACCTCATCCTTGATTTGTTAAGTTTGGCTTAGGCCCAGTGGTTAGAGCGCTCGTATCGAGGGTTCCATACCAGCTCGTACCCTGGCCATGTCAAACCCAAGACGTTAAAAAACCCAGAGGCAGTGACTGTTCCTTCGCCAAACGTTCAGAAGTGAGAGTCTCGGGTCTTACGGATGAAACCTTTAAATAAGTGAGATCTGTGATGACAGATGTTGGCACTACAAAGATGTTGGCACTACAAAGAACCCTCATGATACGTCCCTGGGTTATATATTAGTCACACTTTACCTACCGTTGGTAATGTCTTGATTTCATTACTCAAAGGAAAATAAAATATAAAATTATTAAAGCATTTTTGTGACCATTGGGAAAATTGATTTCTTACCAGAGAGAGTTGTCCGGATATTGATAAGGTCTGGTCCTTTATGTTCTACAACAAGTAATGAAACAGTATCAATTATCTTATTTAATTAAAAGTACACAGTTTCAGTGGTATCTAATAAGAGAATAATTGGAAATCAATATTCCGTTCTTGAAGCTTTTTGAAAATAGGAAATTTATTCCAAACACAGTGTAAATATTCCCTTTCAGACACTGTCTTCAGTAATTCATGTAAAAAGAAATGCATTTCATAGCTTTTGTCAATTTTATCCCGGTAAGCAAAAAAAAAAAAAAATTGCACAATTTGGGTACGATAGACAATGATATATAAAAGTACCTATATAGGTATGCTGATCATTTTAAAAAGAAATTCAAATTGAAATGCAAGTATGATTCCTTTTCTAGCATTATCTAAGTCCACCTGAGCTGAAAGCTCGTGACCTTTCCTGATCACCTTTTGTTTGTCATCTGCATGTTGTCCGTCTGTCTGTGTGTCTAAAACACAGAGTAAATCATATCCAAATGCAAACGTTCTATTCCTAAATGGCGTGGATACAAGTAATCTCCGTAAGTCGTTAAAACAGGTAGTGACAGTTCTGCCGCCAAATGCTCGGCATCAGGTGTGAATGTCACGGGTCCTCGGAGAAAACCTTAAAAACGAATGTACCGTGTCACAGTAGGTGTGGCACGCTAAAGAACCCTCACTGCTCAATGGCTGTAAACGCCCAGCATAGGCCTAAATTTGAAGCAATTGGTGACGTCACTATGTGAGTGAAAAATTCTTGAGAGGGACGTTAAGCAATTATATACAATCAATCAAATGCAAGAGGTAAAAAGTTATTGTTCTTCCCTATACATGTTGTAAGTACATTTGGCTCTCATCACCATCAGTCAGAGACACAGGCACTTGTTTCCTTCTTAGGAGGGGGGACTCGTGTATGAAACAAGTGCCTGTGGTCAGAGAGTGGTAATCACTGTTAAAATTATGTTATAAAATCTAAAATTTGAAACTTCAATCATTTTATATTAAAAGTTTTTGTTAAAACACTGTGTTTTCTTAATAGATAGTTTGTGTCAATTAAAGATTTTAAAGTTCACATAACAATGTGAACTATTCATTGGCAAAAATAACAAATATCGCGGTTGAATTGAAAAAAAAGTATATGATCTGTTCATAAGGTATTTAGATATATCTTTCCAATGTAGAAGTGGCCATGCTTGTTAAATAGTTTTGTAAAATTTTCCGAAGTATTTCTTTGTTCCTTTTGTTATCATACAGTAAAAGGATCAAACAAGATTTTCCTTATCAAATATTTTAGTAACGATTAGACGTCCGATTTTTATAGATCATCACATTTTCAAATCCCATGTTCTTCATACCAATTTTTAAGTGTCGATATAGACAGTATATCATTGTTTTACTGCAAATATAAACTGTAGTTTATACGTATACCAGATCACTGCTTTACTGTAGATAGGTTATCCGAACAAGGGATGCGAGTGTGTGTAGGCTAATTAGGACGCGGCTGATCGTGATTGTGTATCAGTTCATTGGACGAATAAGACGTGTTTTCTAGGGAGCGAATTAGAACACATCTCTAACTTGAGTATGTCCTGAGGAAGGAACAGGCCGTCCCGAAAATTTGACAATCTAACTGTTCGTGTCGTTGGTCTTTATAGTGCTTTGTGTGTGTGTGTGTGTGTGTGTGTGTGTGTGTGTGTGTGTGTGTGTGTGTGTGTGTGTGTATATATATATATATATATATATAGATAGATAGATAGATAATAATTACTTTTCGCAATGATCGGTAAAAGTATAGGTAAAAAATAAAAAAAAGATCCACGAAGACGTTTAGTAAAGCTTTAGCGCCTTTGTGTGTATATACATATATATATATATATATATATATATATATATATATATATATATATATACATGTATATATATATATATATATATATATATATATATATATATACATGTATAGGGGGGCATAACTGCAGCTATCAACCGTTGGTAGAGCACATGTTGTCCGCTCAATATCTTGAGAACCATTCATTTGATCGTACTGATATTTTCAAATGTAAATTGGTTATAAGTAGAAGAGGACCCCTATCGATTTTGAGTTTAAAAGATTAAAGGTCAAGGGTCAATCCACTCTGGCATAGGAAGATGATGTCTGCTCAATATCTTGAGAACCCTTTGCTTGTAAGACATCAAACTTAGTACACTGGTACATCCTAAAGAGTAGATGACTCCTATTGATTTTGATGTCACATGGTCAAAGGTCAAAGTTCAAACTGGGCATAGAAATATACTGTCCGCTCAATATCTTGAGAGTCCTTTGCTTGATTGACATCAAACTTGGTACACTGGTACATCATAAGGAGGAAATGACCTCTATCAATTTGGGTTTCCTATGATCAAGGGTCAAACTGGACATAGTAATATATTGTCTCCTGTGTTTTAAGAATCATTGGCTTGATGGCACTACACTTGGTGCCTAGTACATCTAAGGAGTAGATGACCCATATCAATTTTGAGGTCACATGGTCAAAGGCCAAGGTCAATCCACTCTGAACATAGAAATATATTGTCCGCTCAATATCTTGAGAATTATTTTGGCACTATTATCAATTAAACGATGCATGTGTATAACCCTTTTCAATTTTGCACCACCGGGGGGGGGGGGGTATCTGTTTTACAAACATTTCTTGTCTTCTTAGTATAACAACCAAGGATGATGATACATGTAGGTGTTTCTCTTTCATCGTCACCCTTGGCTATGGAATTTGACATTTTTCAATACACCTTCACTGATTATAAAATAATTTACTGTCTGACTCCTTAATCTTTTTTGAAAAGCTAAACTGGTATACACATTACATCACATTGTTTACTGTAAATAGCCGTACCGATCAAGCTTGGGATCTATACCTACCAGATCGTTAACGGTGAGTAGGGTGAGCTCCACGTAGACTTCCACCCTTTTGGTAGGCCTCTGTAAGACGGAATATCCGGTAAACAACTCCGATCTCAGCCCACTCTCCAGTTCCGGGGAGTATGATGGCGGGGATGGCTTTTTGGCACCAAAGAGTGGATGTATTAGAAATAACCATTCTGAAAACAGATAGTCAGGGTTACAACCTGATTATTATCACTGTAGACGTAGAGGTAGACAAGAGGGACATCCAGCCTTCAATTTTTTCTCTAAAAATTTTAGGATGACATTTAATATTGTTTCTATTGAATTTAACAGTAAAAAAATATGATTGCTATGATGTACAGATTAAATGCAATCATTCTGCTGCACAACTAAGACGGGTGAAAAAAAGGAAATAATTGTAACAGGGTACTATTACGAAAATCTCCCAAACAAACACCGAAGAATCCCTAGACAAAAAAGAAAATTGCTTTTAAGTTCACTTTCTACAAAATAAACTGCACTTTGATTTTAGATTTGCACTCCTCTTGTAAAACCCAGAAAGTTAATTCCCCTGAGAACCGTTAAAATGAAAAGAAACCCTCTCAGCACAAGTGTAATATATATAATAGGAACAAAGAAGAAACAAGCCTTGAGTGCGCTAATAGTTAATGGAGACATATTACGGTATATTTTACATATCAACCAAAAATTGAAGCGTTGGGCAGGAGTTTCCGTATAAATCAGTTTCATTGTATCCTCAACAGCATGTGAAATGCTGGAAATATCTTTAAAAGTATCTCCAGAACCCCTGTAAAAAATTGGGTAGGGGTTCCCATATGCATTAAGGTTTTATTTAAAAATTTGACTCGTTGTCTTAAAAAAATATATAAAATGGTTAATTCATTTTGAAAATTCCACTTCATTATTTTATTCGCCATCCTCAACTACCCATACATACCAAAGTTTGTTGAGATCGAACAACATTAAAGAATTGACGCGTTTTCGGCGTCCATTTTGAAAATTTCAACTTCACTATTTTATTCGTCATCCTCATCTACCTCTATATACCATATTTCATTGACAACGGACAATGTAAAGTTTGAGAATTAAAAAATGTGTTTTGCTATTTCATATAGACTTCTATAGTTTGAAAAATTTGAAACCATTTCGATACCCCCAAAATATACTTTCCCTCCCACACATTCCAAACTTTGAATGCTTAGGATCATCAAAGAATGTAAGCCTACCATATGCCATAATATATTGTGAACTTCCACCTAACCATTTCCTAGATCCGCTCCGGGAACGTTTAGCCGCAAGAAGGAGAAATTAAGAACTGAGTTAAATCAATACCGTATATAATAGCTTGTCTTGTATATGCGCATTTATCCAAGGTACCACCTTGGTGTTTGATATTTTGAAATTGGTGCAAACTACATGCTTTCTTTCCATATTTGAATGGTGATAAATAGAAATAGTCCAAGAAGGAACTACCCTAAACTCATAAAATAAAACAACGTATAGCACAGGTAACAAAATATTAGTGTGTCTTAACTTTGATTTGTTTGACATGTTGGGCTATCCACGCATTTGCGCTAATGCTTTGCACAATTTTGATGTGCATTTGCGTTTACCCATTACACAAGGAGCCTATTAACGGATCGTCACATCTTGTTTCGTAATGAAGCAGCCCAACGGTACCCTAAAGTCACCTCCGCCAGTAACGCCATACAAAGAATATAAACATCTTATGGTTATTCATCAGGCATCTTGGATAATACATAATGTAAATCTGCAAACTTCGATTGAGAGTTAATGAATAAACTGACAATTTTAGATCTGTTAAGCTAGATAATATGCATTGGACTTATGTTAAAAAAACTCTAGCAAAGCCCTTTAAAAGTTTATAAGTAGATGATAGGTGACGAAGACCAAAAATAAATATTGTTTTTGCGGAGTAGCAACTTACGTGTCTATAGGCAAAATGGTCGTGTTATCTTTATCAGATAATGCCTGTTAAGATTTCTATAATCTCGATCACAAATTGGAAGGGGTCCTGTTTTCTTTTGTATTACATATACATGTGTACTTCATTGTACTGTTATTTCAAAATAAAAGGGATATTTCCTTAATGTTACGTTGAATAGAAACTCATTTGAATTTTGGCATACTCAATATTATTTTGCGCTTTCTAGTGTTATGATTGGCAATCCAAAATATTAATTGTTTTCGACGATGTAATTTATTTAACAGGAAAGTCAGATTTTTAGAACAACATATTCCAAATAATTTCTTAACCAAATCTCAGCAAAGTATATGATTTTGCGAGTAAAAACTGAAATTTTAGAGTTACTGCGCTGTTGGTTTAGGTGATAGAAGTAATGGCATATTTTTTCTTGGAAGGAAAACCAGGAGTGATAATGCTATGACAAAACTGATCCCAATTCGACATTGTTCTCGGTATTAGTAAGAACCAATGCATGGTAATACTTCATATTTTCGTCGAACCTGATATCACTAAATTCATGCATACAATTGAATATCATACAAAAAGATTATTTTGAATTTGCTGAGTGAGTGTATAAACATGCTTTATTATGACCCCTTATTGACAAATTTTATATTCATTTCACACTCGGATTTTTGTGTACTTTTGAGAATTGATTGACCCGTTTTTCTCCTGTGAGATTTTAGAGTTAGTTTTACATTCTTTCATTTCTAAAACACTAATGTAACATTTACCCTACTTGTAAATTCAAAATCTACATTATGACTACTATATAGGAAATGTTCTAAATTCATGTCGAGAATTTATAGTTTCGTGGAAACATAATTTCGTGGATAGCCTATAGTTTCTGTACATATGAATTGTGTATTTCGTTGTGGTTTAAAATTCAAGGGATTAGGGTACCCATCAAAACCGATTCCCCGCAAAATTTAACGAATTCCCAGTATTATGAACACTGTGCAAATTTATGACTAGTATTGTATAACTAAGGATATTTCAAACGAAAATATTAATTTAAAAAAATCAAAAGATATAAGACATATCTGGAAGTTAAAGGTTAATGTTGTAAAGAAGTGTCGGATATACGTATGAGAGATATTGAAGAACAGGTGAGGGCTATGACAAAGTATAAAGAAAGTAAAGCTGATATTCAAAGATGGGTGTCGTAAAGAAATGTCAGAAAAATAAGAGAACTGGGTGTTCCCAGAAAACTTACCAAACAAGAGCAAGAGCAATCCCATCTTCCTCCGTCTGCGTCAGACATTTAATTATCCCTCAGACCAGATTGAAACATTATTAAATACCTTCTGTGGGTTCATTTAAAGGTTTGGGACATCTGAAAACACGATATATTGTTTCTACCCCTCCATTCCCTTTATTGATACGATACGTAAACACTTAAACAAGTACTCTTATTGATCAAAGTTAAAATCCAATTAAAATTTCTTAATTAATTTATGTTCTTAAGAGTAAACTAAAATGTAGCAATCAGTTAGTGCGTCTGCTCTCCGTTACTGAGTACCTTTAATATGTAGGATATTTTAGAGAATGGGAAAAATTATTGTTCTAATAAATGTTACGAAAAAGAATCGGCCGAGCACAAAGAATAGTTTAATTAATCCACGTCATGTCCTCGTTCCCACTTGTATCGTCTTTCAAGTTCAAGTTCTTTATTATCCTTGAGCCAAACGGCTCATCAGAAACAGAATAACATAAATATGGTATATATATATGTACAAACATCACACACAGGAGAGTATATATAAATGGAACAAAGGCTAGATTAAGCATCTCTTTTTAGGCATGCTAAATACAAGTATTTACCTAAATTAATCAATTCTTTGACATTTTGAACACTTAGTAACTGAACCAGTTTAAAGGTACTTGGCCGTTTGAAATAATATCTTTTTTATATATTTTAATCTCAGTTCATTATAGAATGGACATTTCAGCATCATGTTGGGTTTGTTCAGGGAATCATTTTGAGCGGGTCTTCTTGCTGTGCTGATGTGTCAAACATTCTTCTGCACAACCATTTTTCCAATTTGGATCCAAGCGAATGTAGACTAGAAGACATTGGCTTTTCCTCGAAATAGCGATGGAAGTTGAAAACGATAGTGACAAATAAAACGGACAACGCTGACAGGACCAGTGTTGTCCTTAGGTAAATTACTACAACAGCAAAATATTATAATCTAAAAATTTACGTATGAACAATCCAAATCGGAGAAGTAATTAGTAAAGGGCTGGGTTTTTTTTATGTACTTGTATTTGGAAAACATACTTACACAGCTACATGTATGTCTGAAATGCTGTCTGGTATCACAGATAAGGTAGATAGCATCGACCAGAATTTCTTCATTATCCACGTAAAGTTTGTCATTGGGTTCAGAAGTCATCAGTGCAACGGAAACATTGTATCTAAAGGGTCTTCTGCATATGCGTATGCGGAAATTTATTTTCAAATGATGAGTATCCCCCTACAACTCTATCAGTAGGAGTATTACTCTATACAGATAAGAAGTTTCCAATCTCCATTTTCGGCGTAAACGGCCAAATTGAAAGGGTTTGGATCGAATAGCGGAACTGATATCCATTGCAAGTGCAGTCAACGGTGGTCAATTTGACTTCTGAAAACTTCTGACGGCAAATGATTATTTGGTCCAACGTACATATTCATTGTCATTTGAATATGATAAATCAAAAACGAAAACGAGAAAAAATGCTGGCCGTCACAAGAATGTCGATAAGATGATCAAAATGGCGGGTTTAAATTTTTGCTATTTACAAAATAATTACAAAGTTAAACGAGACTTCATTTAAACAATATTTCATTATGAATAAAACATAAATGGATCAGACAAGAGGCATTGCCTGAAATATGATCTCCTAGTTCCAAACTAGAATTCGCCAAAAGAAACAAAAGAGAGCGTGATGAGCTTCTTACTGTGTTTAAAGCACTATCACCAAGATTTTTCTTATACAAATCTGTAAGACATTCGAAAAACTAAATCAACATTTGGTTTAAATGGATCACACTATTTTTTAAAACAAACATTGAAACTAATTTTTATTGTTAACCCCTATACTGTCTCTTGGTGGATTCCCGCCATGATCCGCATATGATATTGATAGTGTCTGTTGGTAATTTTCTACTACACAAGCATTTCTGAACAAACTGAATGCACCCATCTTCACCCTTGTCAGAGGATGTCGTCGACCTGGATCTTTTGGCAACTTTAAGAGAGTCTCCGTTTTCGATGGAAGATAACATGGACCTGCAGTCTGATGAATCAATAGAGGGAACCATGGGCGAGTCTTCCACACTGGGACTATCAACAGAGCGAACTGCACCGCCTCTTCCTGTACTGCCCTCAATACTCTGCCTATGACACTAATGGGAGGAAATAAATAACAGTCAATATTTCTCATAGAATGTGTAAAAAGCATCAATTCCTGCAGCAATCCAATCTGGTCTATTTGAAAAATAATTTTCTAACTGATGATTGCTCTTGGACCAACAAGTCTAAATCACATTTACCACACAGATTTTGCACTTTTTCAAAAATGGTTTCATCCAGCTTACATTCCATGTCAACATTTTTTCGACATAAGGAATCGGCTATGATATTTGTTGCGGCCTGAAAATGCTCTACACTAATCCACATATTTCTATTAATAACCAAAAACCGTGAGTCAGATCAAGTAGGGATCTTGCCTCCATGATTATTTACATCAGACAACGCTCCTGATTTATCCATACAAAGCCTTACATGAGAATCTTTGATATTCTTTCCAAGTCCTTGTAGAGTATAAAACCCGATTAAAAGCTCTAAATAATTAAAACAACAGAAATATCACTGACCCACACATCACCACCTGCTTCATCCGACTCCTCATTAACACCCCCCCCCCTCCAAACTTTGAACTGTCACTTTTAAATAGAAACATTGCAGGGTCTCTTATTAAAATTAACGCTTTGTAAGATGTACAAACATTATGGAACCACCATTCTAAATCCATCCTACTCTGATGAGAAATTGTCATACATGCTTCAAAGTTTCAGAGCAACATCTTTTTTAATTTCTAAAGTCTAGCATACTCCATTCCTGGTTCAGTTCTAAGCTACGAAAGTGTCTAGATGCTGAGCTACCTGTTTTATAGTCACTTCACTCTGATTCAAAGTCACACCACGAAGTTCTTTGATAGATTGTACATTTTCTTGGGCAAGTCTAACAGTCATTGTAACAGAATCTAACAACAAAAACAACAACAACAAAACAACACTGACTTGCATAGAAAAGATATTTTTCTGGATTAATAACCTTACTCATCTTTTGTTTTGTCCAATAACAAAGCATCATCTATGTAACTAACATTAAGATGACCAAGGTTTTTAAGTTAAGAAAAAACAAGCTTCATAATTTTTGTAAAAATACGTGGAACACTTGCCAAACCCATAAGTAAGCATATAAACTGATAGGTTTTATTTCCCACTTAAACCTAAGAAAAGGTACACTACTCTTGTGAATTTTCACAGAATGGCAAGCATCTTTTATATCTAATGAACTAGACCAACAATTTGACCTTATCAAAGACAATGCGGTCACCAAGGTCTCCATCTTAAAGTAACAGTTGTCAACAAAGTCATTCAGTTTCTTTAAATTCAAAATTATTCTATAAGACCCATCTTTTTGGGACGCAGAAAAATGTTAGAATAAAAAAAAATATCACAATGATTTTCATAAACCCTTTCAATAATTTGCTTCTGTAAAAAAAATTCTACTTTTCTCTGTGCTGCTATTAACATATCAAAAAGTCTCAGCGTAGGATTCATGACTTTCCCTACGATATTCTGAATGGTCTGTAACTTAATGTCACTGGCTTTGTTTTTGGAGAACATTTTTCCCCCATATGACCTTTGGCGCGGAAACATTGTTTATTGTGGGGGGGGGTTTGGGGTCTGTCATGCTTGTTAAAATATCCTATGATTTTTTCCAATTTAGTCTTTAAAGAAAACATTTTCCCATCAACTTTGCCAAATCTGAGCTTTATGGATCACTCGTCTTGTCATTCCCGAAACTGTGACAGTTCTTTGAGTGCAGAGACTTCTTGCCATGGTTGTTTTCCTCTCCCTCGATAATGGAATTTAGCGCATCTTCGACGTCCGAGTCATCGAAATCTGTTTCATCACCACTATGGTCGTATGTGAGACGCTTATGAGATTTAGGCTTGGTTGTCTTAAGTGGAGGTGGCGAACCACTCAGTCCACGTTTCCTCGAAGGCGAATTCGCTTCCATTGACGACCGATCACATTTTAGATAATTAAGTTCTTTTTGAACTGAAGTCATAGTCTTCGACATTTCAGCGAAATTGCGCATAAACATATCAAACATAGCAATCACAGAAACATATCAAACATAGCAATTACAGAAACATATCAAACATAGCAATCACAGAAACATTTCAAACATAGCAATCACAGAAACATATCAAACATAGCAATCACAGAAACATATCAAACATAGCAATCACAGAAACATATCAAACATAGCAATCACAGAAACATATCAAACATAGCAATCACAGAAACATATCAAACATAGCAATCACAGAAACATATCAAACATAGCAATCACATAAATATATCAAACATAGCAATCACATAAATATATCAAACATAGCAATCACAGAAACATATCAAACATAGCAATCACAGAAACATATCAAACATAGCAATCACAGAAATATATCAAACATAGCAATCACAGAAACATATCAAACATAGCAATCACAGAAACATATCAAACATAGCAATCACAGAAACATATCAAACATAGCAATCACATAAATATATCAAACATAGCAATCACAGAAACATATCAAACATAGCAATCACATAAATATATCAAACATAGCAATCACAGAAACATATCAAACATAGCAATCACATAAATATATCAAACATAGCAATCACAGAAACATATCAAACATAGCAATCACATAAATATATCAAACATAGCAATCACAGAAACATATCGAACATAGCAATCACAGAAATATATCAAACATAGCAATCACAGAAACATAT
The DNA here is from genome assembly GCF_947568905.1 of Ostrea edulis. Classification (NCBI taxonomy): domain Eukaryota; kingdom Metazoa; phylum Mollusca; class Bivalvia; order Ostreida; family Ostreidae; genus Ostrea; species Ostrea edulis. The sequence continues at coordinate 54,658,353 of NC_079167.1, forward strand.
AAAACATAGCAATCACAGAAACATATAAAACATAGCAATCACAGAAATATATCAAACATAGCAATCACAGAAACATAACAAACATAGCAATCACATAAATATATCAAACATAGCAATCACAGAAACATATCGAACATAGCAATCACAGAAACATAACAAACATAGCAATCACATAAATATATCAAACATAGCAATCACAGAAACATATCAAACATAGCAATCACAGAAATATATCAAACATAGCAATCACAGAAATATCATTGCCCTATGCTGGCGTCTTCGATTGCATCCTTTAATCAGTAATAGTATTTCCTTCAATTTCATGAATTTGGTTTACTAAGTCCAGATTGACTGATTTTCGCCTGTGCGATGGTCCTGACCCATCATACCCATTGGCCATGATGAAAATGAAGGAATATGAAAAGATCTAAATTATTCCCTGTACACGCTAGTCAAACCACATGGCCTGAACTGGCGCTAAACTATATCAATGACGTCACGATACAGCTTCCAGTACTTCGTGATCAACATGTGTTGACCAAAGTACTAAATAAAAAACAAATTTCCAGCTGGGAAAATTTTTGAGCATGTGCTATGAAATAGCAATATTGCTACAAAACACACTGCTTACATAACCAGTGAAAAATTCCAACCCAGTGTCAACACCACCAGAACCAGACGTTTTCCTGGAGCTGACATAGGAAGCAATCATGAGCTGGTACTGATGACGTTTGCCCTTCACCTCAAAAGCAACAAGAGAAGAGGAAACATCAGAATACAATTCGATGTAGAAAACATAAAGGTCCAAAGATTATGAAAGCCCTCAAAGCGAACATCGGAGGAAATTTTGCACCGCTACTTATTCTTGCCAAAGAGGGTATTGAACCAGAAGACTTCACACTCTTTCAACAAAGACATCACAGAAACAGCAACTAAAGTGTTAAGTAAACACCGACCGAAAAAGAAACCATGGGTGACCGACGATATTTTGGATTTATGTGACGAACGCTGCAAACTCAAGAAAAATAAACCAGAAGGTAGGAAACAATACAACGATGTCAACAGGTAAGTCCAAAGAGAGCTAAAGTCAGCAATGGAGACATGGATCGACAACCGATGCAAAGAAATCGAAAACAGTCTTGAAAGAAACAAGAGCCAAGAGGCCTACCAAATTGTAAAAGACCTAACAGCCACGACACAAACGAAAACAACAATAATTCAAGACAAAATGGTAAATGTCTAAACGACGAAAAACAAGTGCAAAAGAGATGGACAGAGTATTGCTCAGAGTTGTACACTCATAACGCTAAAGGAAATACAAAAGTATTAGTCACCCTCAACCAACGAATAACAGCACAGACAAAATAATGCAGGAGGAAATAGTCAAAGCATTTACATCACTGAAGCCCGGAAAATCACCTGGTTTGGGCAACATACCAGCAGAGATAATCAAGGCGGGATAAAACCCGATAGTAGCCACGCTACTAGTAATGAGCAACAAGATATAGGAAACCGGCGAGTGGCCAACACCTTGGACGCAATCCCTTATCACTCTTCCAAAGATAAGCAATCTGCAACTATTCCAAAACTACCGTACTATATGCCTCATCAGCCATACAAGCAAAATCATGCTTAAGGTAACCAACTGATGCCCCAAGCGGAAAAGATCATCGCTCAAGAACAGGAGGGTTTCAGGCCGAGCCGCAGTGCAACAGATCAAATTTTCAATCTAAGAATAAGTATAATCAATACCAATAAAATCTGTACCACGTGTTCATAGATTTCAAGAACGCCTTTGACCGAGTGTGCCGTGAAGCATTATGGGCGACAACGAAACTCTACAACATACATGCCACCCTCATCAAAGTCATCGAGAGCCTTTACAACAAAGCCACCAGTGCGGTTTTCTCCAACAGCAACATATGTGAATGGTTCCAAACATCTGTCGGAGTGCGCCAGGGTTGTCTACTGTCTCCCGCGCTCTTCAACGTCTTCCTGGAAAGAATCATGACTGATGCACTTGAGGACCATGAAGGACCAGTCACTATTGGAGGCAGAACCATCACAAACCTCCGTTTTGCCGATGGCATCGACGGATTAGTTGGAGTAAGAACTAGTTAATATGATCAACAGGTTGAAGAACACCTCCACAGAATATGACATGGAGATCAGTGCATAAAAGACCAAAGTGATAGCTAAAAACCCAATCGGTTTTGCCAAAGAGATAATGATGAACATAAAAAAGCTCGAACCAGTCAACAGCTTCAAATACTTGGGTGCAACAATCACAGATGAAGGATCAAGACCAGAAATTCTCTCCAGAATTGCTCAGACCACAACCGCAATGACAAAGTTGAAGCCAATATGGACCAACAAAAACATCTCTATCAGCACAAAAATCAGACTGATGCGACCCTTAGTCATGGCAATCTTCCTCTATGGTTGTGAATCATGGACACTAAAAGCTGACTCCTCCTAGGCACCTGGCTTGGATTTCTCGGGAAAAAAATCTCAAAGTTTGAGTTAAGTTTGAGTTTTCTTCTATTTGAGCAGTCAAAATTTGAGCAAAATCTCCACGTTCCGACTTGAAGACCCAACTTTAAGTTAACACCCCCAAATTGTTAGCCATCTGTATAATTGTAATTCCCCCCCCCCCCTCTATATACATATATTATAAATTACACAATCAGAAATCAAACAATAATTTGCCCATTAATTTCTAAAACTTGTAACTTATTGAAATAATTTATATTATCAATTTATGATAACTCTATATTCATAAAAGAAATTGTTCATTGAGACAATGACTGAGGGTAAAATAGAGAAAGAAGGGGTGGTGTAGACTGTGTCATCTAGCCATAGGGATACAATCATTATACAAACACTATGACCACAGAAACACTGCAGACGGCCTTGGGACCCTTCCTGTGTACATCAAAAGTATACACAGCACCCTGATCTCTTGGCCAGGGAAATAACAATGACCATAGATGAGCTCCGCCCACATCCAGTGATCCGTGAAGAAACCGTACGGTATTTTATTTGGGTCTTTAAGTTTCGTTCGAGAAATCCAGGCCCGATCCCGCCTCTGGTGTGTGCAGGGGTCTGTGTTTGCCCGACTCTCTGTTTTGTATTTCTTATAGGAGTTATGAGATTGATCACTGTTCGTTATCTTCACCTTTCATTCAAGCATTTGAAATGAGGTGCTTTAGAAGACTCCTTGGCATCTCACACAAAGATTACATCACCAACGAGGAACTAAAGATGCGTATTGAGAATGAAATCGGTCTATACACAGATCTCCTCCCTTCATTTAGAAGACGCAAACTGAAATGGTATGGACATGTCACGAGGTCATCAGGCCTTACCAAGACAGTCCTGCAATACACAGTACGAGGATAAAGGCAGAGAGGTCGACAAAGAAAGAGATGGGGAAACAACATCACAGAGTGGACGGGCCTGGAGGTGAGGGACGCATTGAGAGGGGCGGAGTGCCGAGATGAATGGATAAGACTGGTTGTCAGAGCAACAGAGGCGCCTCTACGGACATGATTCTAAGGGATCAAGGCAAGGAAAGAAGCTGTTGAATACCGGTAATTACTGTCTCATAAGAATACAAAAAACTAGTCAGCTCATAAAGGAGCACAATATGTGCCCATGGGAATTCCAATTCCGGTTGCATGTGACTTTTTAGTTTTGCTTGTAAATGAACTTTCTCAGTCACCATCAGTTCCGTTCAAAGTCAGTATTTCGCAATTTCTATGGTCGTTATACCAATCTAATTTACAACTTACAACCTGTCATAGGATACTACTCTCTGGTCTGTTTTTTTTTTACCAGTGCTAGGTGCCATGGGTCAGAATAACCCGTGACCTGCAGAAGTCAATTACAAACAATTCAAAGGTTTAACAATTCATTTAACAATTATTTACTGAAAAATATATCAATGAAAACATTACTAACTTACAGTAGGTCTAATTAAAGTTCACAGCAAAACAATAGCAAAATGATGTCCGATACCTGTTTACTGCCGAGGTGAATTCACACATGAGAATATAAGCTGGTGACATAGTCTGGTAGGGGGTGAGTCTGAATATAACTTATCTTTTCAGCTGATGGCATTGTGTTCAACTTAACTGCACCTGTAACAATGTTACCATGATAATAACAACCCGAATGATCCTAGGATACGCTATGTTTAGTTGCCTTTCTGAATTGTCACCCGACTGAATACCTGTCCTTTCATTCTGCAAGTTCCTGGGAAATTCCGGAATGTCATCTCATTCTGAATCAATACAAAGTTTTGACTTTTTTTTATGGACAGGCTCCTTTGTTTCATAAGATTCAGTAGGTACTGTAGGGAAAGAAACCACAAAATGATATGTTGTCCAGTTGTTTTCAGTGTGTGATAACATGCTGTAGATAGGCGGATCTGGACGTACTTAGTCATCTGGGAGTGGCTTTATTTCTTGTTGAAGAAAGTATCTGTTCAAAAGCAACAATTTGTACTATTAGGTAAATGCTATATGAAAGGCGAAGATAACGAACAGTGATCAGTCTCATAACTCCTATATGCAATACAAAACAGAGAGTTGAGCAAACATGGTCCCCTGGATATACCAGAGGTGGGATCAGGTGCCTAGGAGGAGTAAACATCTATATATTAGATGATTCAGTGCATTTGCTGTTGTAAATTTTTTTTTATATCGAAAATGGATATTAACGGCAAACTAACAACTCAACTTTATGATAAATGGAATGATTTCAGCTTCTCCATCGTCAACTTTCCATATTTATGTAGCAATATTCCATTATCACCTGCATATGGTGTTTATATCTCTCAACTGACTCGATACGCAAGAACTTGTTCTGCGTATGATCAGTTTTTAAATCAAGGTAGGCTACTGAGAAACAAGTTGATAGTGCAGGGGTTTCAACAGTCTCGTTTAAAATCAGCATTTCGTAAATTCTATGGTCATTATAACAATCTAGTTTGTCAATACAACATATCATTGGGTCAAATGCTGTGTGACTTGTTTCATACCGATTGCTAGGTCGTTCTTGACACACTGATTTTGACTACGGATAACTCCGTTTACCTGATCAAGATATAGTGCTCACGGCGGATGTGACCGTTCGACAGGGGATGCTTGCTCCTCCTAGGCAACAGATCCCACCTCTGATATGTCCAGGGGTCCGTGTTTGCCCAACTCTTTATTTTGTATTGCTTATACGAGTTATGAGATTGATCACTATTCGTTATCTTCACCTTTCATCGAAGAACAATGTTTCCCAGATTTGATAGAGTTTAGAGTTTCATTCTAAATCGACCTGGTACAAATAAGATACCCGATACTGACGACTCCACAACATATTGTATACGTGGGGGATGAGAACACATGTCCTCTTGATCCGGGTATGATACATATACTTAAATATTTATATATAGTAAAGAGTCGCCTAAAAGTCGGACAGGGAAAAGGCAAAATTTCAGAGGTCTCTATATTCCTATGGAATTTAGTTTTGTTGAGGGTAGCAGGATTCTTCAATGAATTGTAGATCTGCCTAAATACTGAAAATCCACTGTAAAATGAGAACCGCTGATAAAATGATATACATAATTATTAAATCTGCGTAATTTTTAAATCGTATTGCTTGCCGACTTCAAAACAAATGCTTTATCGACATCAGAATATCGCAGTGGGCCAAAGATCTGGTTTTAATCTGATTGGGTCGCTTTCGACCTCCCTATTGTTTCTCAAAGACTAAAGCACGGACCTTTATTATAGGTCTGTACTTTAGTCAGAGTGAGTGCTGCTGATGAAATAAACCGGAACCGACGGTCAACTTCAATGGCCGCTCTCTTAACGGCGAGTAATTTAAAATATATGATATATTAATATTGATTTAATTGTTCAGCAAGGATTTTTGTTGTTAAATACTGTCATTTACGATATCAGTAAGTAATACTTTATTCATAAAAGCAACAATGTGGTTAGAGTTGCCTTTCCCCACAGGGGCTAAGCCCGTTTTGGGCCCGAACTCTGTGATACCATAAATATCAGCCCGTTTTGGGCCCGAGCTCTGTGATACCATAAATATCTATATTTATGGTATCACAGAGTTCGAGCCCAAAACGGGCTTAGCCCCTGTGCCTTTCCCTTTAAGAGATGTGGTGCCGGGATTGAGAATCGAGCCCGGGGCCCCCGGTTGCGAAGCAAGCGCCCTCCGCGATCGGTCAAAATGCAGTGCGCAAGTTTTAGGTCCGCACCCATATTTTTCGTCATAGGCTTTAAAAGAAGAAGAAAATAAAATTGTTGCTAACATTTTGATTGAAGTGAACGTGAATTCCATCAGATTTTACATTATAATTTCAGATGTTTTTACATTAAACACGTTTATCACAATTTTAAAATCTGGGAACAAAAATATTTATTCAACTGCATCATCCCCTTCGCAAATTAGAATTGTTTCATATTAATATTATTATACACTGAGGAATGGCAATAGAAAAAAGATTCACAATTGTTTCTACGTCAGAAGTCATAAATACTTTCGTGTTTTTCACGTCTCATCGAAATGTTTCAATCATATCGAGACGTCCACAACTATTGTTGAAGTATTACAAATTTAAAACTATGTTTGACGCTCAGGGCCGTAGCAGTGAGGTTTATTAACGTTTGAGGGAACGTACCGTTGTTTGCGACGATGTATTTCGTCGCGAGTTCGTCCCTTTGCGGGGTCAGCCAAAGGTCAACCGGTGAATAGCCATGTTTTCCTTCTTCATTACCCTACCAAATGTAAAAGGTTACTACTGTGAATTATAGCCAATTATTAAGTTTTCATACAAGTTAATTGTCACCCCACCCTGCGGCATTATTGTAGATGGAAGAATAACAAATGTCAAAGTTACAGATCAGAAAATTGCAATCTAATTAAAATTAGATGTTAGATCCACTCACATACTCGCTACACAAACGAGTATGTGAGCGGATCTAACATCTAATTTTAATTAGATTGAGAAAATTGCAAAGTCCAAATATGGGTTGTTGTTTTTTTCTACGGAAGATGGCGAACAAGGGACGTAACTGATAAGTGTATTGCACACCTTTAACTAATCCTAGTCCTGTCTTGCCCCCCCCCCCCCCCCCCCCCCCACCCCCCCCCCCCCCACCCCAATCCTAGTTCGACCAACACAACAATTTAAAAATAAGAATCATACAGTTTGGAAAAAATATATTCACCAATTAAAGGGCCTCGAGGGGGGGGGGGGGGGGGTACAGTTTAAACACATTTAACATAGTGTTGAATTGATCTTAAATACTTCTCAAAACCTAACTTTTGTTGAAAAACAACCTCATTTTTTATCTGATTTTGATTTAAGGTGTGAATTCCATTCTTTGATATCATGTTTGAATAAACTTTTTAAACGTGTATTATTAATCCAATCTAATTAAAATCAGACTTCTTAGACCCGCGTCGTATACTTAGCGATTGTGAGCGTATCCTAGGATCTGATTTTAATTAGATTGATTATTAATAATCAATATTGGTGATAAAAGAGTCTATAGGCCTAGAACCAAACTACGATGAATCGTTTTGTTAAAAAAGTAATTTTGATTCCCGGTACACATCACAACACATCATGGTGCTTGGGTTCGAATTTACTATTAAAGAATATTTACTTAAATACTATATTCCGAACTCAGGCGATACACATGTAAAATTTGCCTATGGTACGCATCAAACAATGATGGACCAAAATTTTGCAAGCCTTTACCAGTACTAGTATTAAACTCTACATATGTAGTTTATGTTTAAGATATATGAAAGTGAAGGAAGAATCTTCCCAACATTCAGACAGTGCAGCAAAATCATTTGCAGATTTATGTACACGATATGTAGTTTGCAAAACTTAAATCACAGTAGGTTTAAATAAATTTTGCCTATGGTACCGCTAGAATTAGTAGATTTTTTTAGAAATTGGAATGAAATAACCCCAGATAGTAATATTGGTTTAGTCAATTATATGAATAATGGTTTTATCATCAGGGCTTGGCAATTTTGCTTACTGAACTGGGTACTCTAAACCAGTGACGGATTTAAAGGGGGGGGGGGGGGCACCCGGCGCCCCCCCCCCTAAAATTTTCAAATATAAGGTAAATCGTGGTATCTTGTTTAGAAAAATGTTCTCAACGATAAAAGAAGCAATAATTTCTTCCACTCCCGGAGAAATAAATGACAAAATCTTTTGATTTCTTGAATTACTTTATTGGGAGGACTTTTTTTTTTTTTCCCCTAAAACCCTTAAAATTTGCGTCATTTTATTAATTTCACCTTATTAAAGATGATAGAAAATAGTACAAATGACATATTTCAAGCCCTATAAAATCTGTAAAATCCAGGAGCTTCGCCCCCGGCCCTGGGCCCCCACCAGGGCTTCGCCCTGGACCCACTGGGGGCCTCAATGCGGCCCCCAGACCCCCTGCCTCATAAAGTGCCCCCCACCGCAATTCCTGGATCCGCCCATGCTCTAAACTATCAGTGAAATTCAAAAGGAATGAAAGTTACATGTAGATCTAAATTGAAATACTGTGAATAGACGAAATATGCTCATGAGAGGCTAGTCTGGTCTCCGCCCCGCTACTCATTGATCACTCGTGATAGGGTCCCCCAATCGCTAATGATAAGGAGTGGAGGGGGAAAGGAAATCGCAAGTTTTCGGGTCTTTCTAGCAAGCTCGGATGTAATAGATCTATTATGTTCACCGGATGTACAAATTTTGAACAAATTGGATGCTACCAACTAATTAGTAATCATTAACATGGTTAAAAATTAAGTGTAGGGAGATCTCATCGTAACTGTAAATATCAATCTTAAAAAAAGATAATGGTTGTATTTTAATTCGATAAGGGGGGGGGGTTAAATCTTAATATCTTTTATTCTTAAACGAGGTTGTTTTTCCGCATGTTGGAAAGACCAAAGGAGTTGCGAATGGAAATTATGAATCACATTTTTCTAACTTTAAAACGTGCGTTTTGATTAGCTGTGTCAGATATGAGTGAACCAATGAATAATAGCTTCTCAACAGGACTTGAGGGGCATCGTGAAAAATAGTTCGTACGCGCATAAAAATATATCTGTTATATAACAATGAAAAAATACAGAAAGAAGTACTTTGTAATGTTATAGAATATAAAATATTATTTGTACTTAAAGTTTTTTATCATTTAAAATGATAGTTCACAGTTGAAAAATAAACAAATATTTTATCGCGGAATGTCTTTTAGTTTTACATTGTTGTTCGTCTCCATCATGTCGGATAATTACCCTGAGACTTCCGAAATTCCCTAAATGTATAAAAATGGATAAATTGCATCGTGTATTTGTAATGTGACAGAATCATAACTATGAATATATGATACTGATTAACTATGGGGAACTGTTTATGCCCAGATAACTCTAATCTCAACAATTCGGCCGCTCAGCCTGCCTTGCATGCCCAGCCTCCTCAACTTAAACAGGCTGAACCAAATGGAGCAATCGTTTCTCCGAGTCAAGTAACAATAACGACACCACCACAGCCGGCCAGCCCCGTGATAAATCCATTGGCAGTTCCTCCACAGCCCGGCCCGGTACCAGAGTCTACCCCCACCACTGTCAAAACATTTGTGGCTCTGTATGACTATGATGCTAGGACTGACGAAGATCTCAGTTTTCGTAAAGGGGAACATTTGGAGATCATTAATGACACTCAGGGTGACTGGTGGCTTGCTAGGTCAAGGGCAACTAAAAATGAGGGCTATATTCCATCCAACTATGTAGCCAAACTGAAGAGCTTAGAATCGGAACCGTAAGTATTACTCAGAAATGGTAAATATGCATGGTATAACATTGTTAGCAGTAAAATTTGTAAGGAAAGATTCTTATGTTAATTCTTTCAAACCAGTGATTCAGATTTGCATCAGTAAATGGCTATTCAAAGTTATTTTGTTACGTTCTGTTTAGATGCAACATCAAATTTAGTTGTGTCTCTTGATATTGCATCAATCTTTGAACATAGGTCACACACCACTGTCTTATTTTGTTTTCCAACAAAGTACCCTCAGACTCGATTAGTGTTTTTTTCCCCTGCCTAACATCTTTAATGAAGGATTAATTGGACTCCAATCCAGATCTTAAAAGAGCTGAAGTTTCTAACTGGACTGATCACTTCATATCATCGTAACACTGTATTGTGTGTCATTTGAAAGTTTTATAGAAGCAGTATGCGAAATTAACCATGGACCGATGTCTATAGAAAATCGAGTCGGTCTTTAACAATCGAAATAGCTATAGACCGACTTGTCGATAAGAATTCTAAATAAAAAAGTGGTTTCCCGCCACTTATTAAACATATGTGAGAAGCAGGACCAGTTTATATGTATTATGCTTATGTTTCTGTTCACCCCTTAGCTGTAATAAAATGTTCCACAAGGTAATTACAAATCACTCGAATCAGATTATTCCATTTTCAACGTTTGGGGGGGGAGGGGATCAATTTGATATTTACTACAATGTACGTCATTTTCGTGCAAATTTGGAAAGTCCTTTTTTGAACGATTAAAAATATGTGGAAGATGCACGCCTTGGAACCTGGAATCAAACGGAAGGCGGTCAGTACAACAAGTTCCAGCAAGGCCAAAGTCACAGAAAATTATGAGAAAATGAAATGTAGTAGAAGTGACTTAGATGAAGAATCAGACAGTGAAACTGAGCTGGAACAAAATGAAAAAAGAAAACGAAATTCTAATTGAAAAGCTTGTGCATGAAATTGAAAAAGAATATAATCAAACTATCAACGAATTACCAAATCGAATTTGTGTCTATTATTTATTTTTTAATAACAATGAATACTGCATGTTAAATTTCGGTCTATAGGAATTTGTTGTGGTCTATAGGAAATGAAATGACTATGGACCGAAAGTCTATAGGATTTTAAAGTTAGTTTCGCACACTGTAGAAGCATATCAATATATTGATTCACCACCCCCGGATCAATGAAAATGGTATCTATCATATGAAATATGATTCTTTCAATGTTTGGGAAAATAATCAGATTGAACAGGGTTGTCACTGTCTTTTTTGGTACAGGGTCCGGGTCTCATTAGATTGGGAAAATTATCGACGTTTTGGGTCAAATTGGGAAATTTTACTTTCATACAATGATTTTAAAAAACTATTAAAACATAAATTAATTGTTCTAAGGTTAAGACAAAAACAATAGAGTAAGTTCAATTAGGTTTTATTTTTCAATTGATCACCTGGCTGCCAATCTATAAAGAGACTAGAGGTATCTTGCGCAACTTTTCGGGCCTTGTCAAAAATGCGCGAGAAATTATAAGTAAAAACGAAACTAACACGATTTAATTTTTTTATACACACAATGTAACAGTTTGTGATATTGGGAATTTCTAGATAAGTAAATTGGGAATTTTGGGGGTTTTCCCAATTAGGAAGGGTCCATTTATCGGACCCAATTCCAAAGATTGACGGCCCTGTTAAAAGATATTTAGAATTTAAGATAAGAAATTTATCTTATATAAAAGTCAATATTTTATATTTTTGTTATTTTCATTCTGTTGGTTTACTTCATATTAAAATACTACTGGCCTCCAAAAAACTTTCATACTAGGCCCCCTGTCCTATCAATTAGAGTTCCAATATGAATCACTGCTTCTTTGAGTCCATGGTCGTTTGATATTCATGTTGGGCAGCAAAACTGCACTGACCTCAAAGTATAATTACATATCACAATAGTCAGCAAACTTTTACTACTAGTTCAACTAAACTCTCTTTATCTCAAGTAGTTTTCACAAAAATTATGTAGATAATTGAAACAGCAATGAAGTGTGAAATCAATTATTGTTTAGTTACCCCCAAGCAACAACCACAGGGTGATAATCTTGTGTATACCTTATTGACCTGTGTCAATCTCAGGTCATTCATGTACATATCACTGATAATATGCAATCAAAACAATGAGTCTGAATGACATATTTTCTATCAAAATGTTTCTAAAAAGTTGCAAAAATCAATGGGTAGTCTAAGTCCTGTTATTTATCATCATCGCAAGCCACATCTATAGTCTTTGTTTACAATATCATTATATGTTTAAGGTAGGGTAGGTACTATTGGGCTCGGTAACCGTGGCTAGCGACGGTGGTTATTTACATACCATGCAATTTGGACTGATTGTGAGGACGTTGGTCTTCCCATCTTTTATATCTATTGTTCTAGAGTACATGGGGAAATGTAATAGGATATTTATTTTATGCTGATAAAGAAGTCCATGGTTCTTAAACTTTTGACAAAATGTTTGGCCACTCAGATAGCAGATCATAATGCTGCCATTGTTTAATGGTGATCAAAACAAAATGGTCTGATGTGGGGATTAAAAAATGAAGAGACTTATTTTCATGATTTAGAATAGCACGATTCAGATTCATATTGAGGCAGTTGTATCAAAATAAGTATGTATATTCAAATAAACCCTGTGTTCTCCCAGCTGAAGACGGTCTATATTCAGTAATTAATTAGGGCCCTGCACTGAAAATGTAGAAGTCCTATAGGAACCGCATGACCCTCTAATCTTTCATAGTTTATACAAAGATAGTTGACCAGTAAAGGAAGACTCTTATAGATTTGGAGTCAAAGGTCATGGTGACAACAGACCTTTAATCTAAATATTGTGACCTAGTAAGTTGAAAGGTTTTCAACATATTAGACCTTTATAAAGATAGTTAATGATTGAAGAAACTTCTTTTGGGGTCATGAGGTCAAAGCAGAGAACTTCATTCCAAGTTTAGTACATTTTCATTTGTTACACCGTACCTTGAAAAGTTTCAACTTAACATCTTATATTTGACGGTAAGGAAGACACCTTTGATAGATTATGGACATCTGTGTATCTATTTATCTATCATCTCTTTAATTATACCCCCCCCCCCCCCCCCGAACAACAAAGTTCGGGGGAGGGGGTATATAGGAATCACTCTGTCTGTCTGTCCAACTGTCTGTCTGCAGATTCGTGTCCGGGCCTTAACTTCTTTGTTCTTTGACATAGGCATACCATATTTGGCACACAGGTGGATCACCATGAGACGATGTGTCAGTTACCTTCATGACCTCCATATGACCTTGACCTCAAGGTCAAAATTAAAGGTTTTTACAATGGGTTCGTGTTAGGGCCATGACTTTTTTGTTCTTTGACATAGGCATACCATATTTGACACATGAGTGTATCACCATGAGACGATATGTCGGGTACCTTCATGACCTCTATATGACCTTGAACTTTGACCTCAAGTTAAAATTGATTATAGGGTTTTGACATAGTCATACCATATGACATGGGTGTATCACCATGAGACTGTGTCATGTACATTCATGACCTCTTTATGACCTTGGCCTTTGATATGAAGGTCAAAATTATAGGTTTATACCATGGATTTGTGTTCGGACTATATCTTCCATTTTCTTCTACAAAGGTATACCATATTTTTACACTCGGGAAAGCGGTAATTTATACCTATTAACAACACCCTTTGGGAGATTGGGGTAAGCGGGTGGTATTCTTAGTGAGCATTGCTCACAGTACCTCTTGTTATAACTTGCTATTATGAACACTTTTGAATAAAAAGCTTTCTTATTTTATCATTAAAAGTAAACATATAACAGTGCTCCAAGTCACATCTGCTATCAGGTCGCAAAATGGCGACCTATAAATATTTTTGGTCGCCATTTTCAAATTTCTAGTCGCCATGTTCAAAATTTCTACTCGCCATGGTAAAAGATTTTGTAAATAAGACCTACAAGTTGTTTTTTTTTATTTTAATATCTTTAAAGAAAAAAATCTACACCCATGTATGCATTTTGTTTGTTTTATTTTGAAACTGAATAGAAATGTGCTGTGAAACATGCTGGATGCTAACAAGTCAAGTATTTACTCTGGCGAAAGTTGTATTGCATTGGGCCATCCTGTATATTTTACAGTACGCTTCTGGGGAAGAAAACCCAGCGTTCCACACAAGGATTTGCTTTAAAGTCTTCAATAAGTGGGCCTTCACTGCTTATGCGAATAAGAGCTTCTACTTTTGTTGGATCTTTTGCTGAACAATCAGTACCAGCATCAATAAGAACACTACATCCCGAGTTTGTAATTGTCTGAAAATTAGCAGCAGCAGTTGCCTCGCTCGACTTACTGCTAATAATGCAGTCACGGACAAAGACGTGTCTCTTACTGTTACCGTGAAGAGTCACACTTTCACATTTAAAAGACGCACACCAGGTCGTGGTGAAATCGTACAATGGGTGTCCAGAAATGGTGGACGTTGCTGGCTGATTGGCCTCACAAATTCTGCAAAACATTTTGCAATCTCTGTATATCAACCACGAAAATTCCCTCAGCCATTAGGACTGGGGTTCTTCCTATACTTTTGCATTTTTCTTTAGACACAGCTACGTCATCTTTTATGCAGAACTTTCTCCGTGTGATTCTTGAATTACTAGGCCGAGGCTTCTACTTTAAATTTTACTAAGTTCAAATTGCTTTAACCCTCGTTTTACTGCCATCTTGATTGCTTTCAAACGCTGTTTTGACCGAGACTGAAAAATATTTATTAAGACTTCCGATCCTGATTACAAAATTTTACTGGATGCCCAATTTTTTCCCATTCGCATAAATGCGACTTAAATATAATCTCTAATCGCAAAATCGATTTTCTGGTCGCAAATGCGACCGTTTTACTCGCAACTTGGAGCACTGATATACAATGTACAGACATTTTTGTCATGAGGTCAACAGACCTTCCAATTAGTGAATTAAATTTACTACACTTTAAACTTTAATTTGTATTTTACACCAAGGCAGTTGATCCTGCAGTTGAACTTGGAAATGCAGATTTGGGAAAAGAACATAATCACTCCTCTATCATCACAGACAAATGAATTTTATGTCATTCGTTTTTGTACACGTTTAAGTTCTCTGTGGAGCCCTTTCTGACTCAATCAGTTTTATATATATACATGTATTTATGTATGTATATGCATGTACTATCACTAGGTACCAATAAATGAACAGATGTCAGACTGTAAATTGTCAGCGTTGGTTTTTAAAGATTTTCTTTTGAAACCTATGGAATTCTTATTTTAACTTGCATGTAATTTGTTACAGGTGGTATTTTGGAAAAATTAAGCGAGTAGAAGCTGAGAAGAAATTGCTATCCCCAGAGAATGAACATGGAGCTTTTTTGATTAGGGACAGCGAGAGCAGGCGCAATGACTATTCTTTGTCAGGTAGGTAAAATTTAGTATGATGTTGTTATATTGGTATGGATTGTGATACACTGCCTCCCCTGACAGTGTTTATGTTGAATTTTAAAACAGAAAGAACTGTGAGCAATAGTATTGTTTCTCCGCCTACCTTCTGGTCAAATTTTAGCTCACCTGAGCAGAAGGCTCAAGTGAGCTTTTCTGATCAAAATTTGACTGTTGTCTGTCGTCTGTGTAAACTTTTCACATTTTTATCTTCTCCAGAACCACTGGGCCAATTTCAACCAAACTTAGCACAAAGCATCCTTGGGTAAAGGGCTTTCAAGTTTGTTCAAATAAAGGGCCATGCCCCCTTCAAAGAGGAGATAATCACAAAAATAGGGTGTGGTCATTTAAAATTATTCTTCTCAAGTCATGACCCCTGGGGTTAGGATGGGGCCACAATAGGGGATCGAAGTTTTACTTACAAATATATAGGGAAAATCTTCTTTACAATAAACACTGGACCAGAAAAGCTGAGATTTACATGAAAGCTTCTTGACATAGTGCAGATTCAAGTTTGTAAATATCATAACCCCCGGGAGTAGGTTGGGGTCACAATAGGGACCAAAGTTTTACATGCAGATATATATGGAAAATCTTTAGATATGGGCCAAGGTGACTCAGGTGAGTGATGTGGCCCATGGGCCTCTAGTTAAAAATTGTCATTTTTTTAAACGAATTTTTTTTATGTCCATATAGATATTAGATATTTATATGGATTTTCACAAGAGTTGATTTATTTGACAAAACAAAGCGAAATAACTCTTATGATTTGGGATGGGGGGGGGGGGGGGGGGGGTATTTTTAAAACATTCATCTACCCTCCCCCTACCATGAAACACATTCCATTTTACAGGTATTATCAATTGTCATTTAGCTAATTTATACCGAAACTTTTGTTTCATTATTTGGGGGTGGGGCTACATATGCTTACAGACCAAAACATGGCAAAAATGTTCACTCTTTAATGTATGGGGCACCAGCACCTGTTATCTTTCCCTTAGATAGCGTCACAGGAAAATGTGACCACCAACCCCCGCCCCCTTCGGAACTAGCTCTCGCATTATCGTTGCAACAAATCGCTGTCATATACAGACAAGTTTGAGAAATGCTGAAGAGTTGTTGTTGCATATCTGGTTGTAGAAACAGGTGGACACGCTTTTCCATCAGATTAAACGAGGCAAAAATCATGAATTCATGCAATTAAATGAGGAGAAACCCGTTTTTAGAGCTTGGAACCTTTTGTGTGTGCGGTAGTGTGCAGATCACGATTATTTAGCGGAGATTATTCATGGTAAAATGATTTACCACAACTATTCCTTCATATATGACTTTTATATTACATGAATGTACTATGAGATCAAACTTGGCGCAAATATTGGTAATCAAGAAATCAATAAAAATTCTAGTACATCGTGATGCATTTTGCTGGATTCCACAAATGATATATAATTACGTATCAGTAAAAATTCTGAAAATTGTTTGTTTGTCATCAATATAAGTACCAAAATCTTAATAGATAAACAACCCTTGACATTTAATACTATGACTGTGCACCCTAATGATTTTTCCTATTTGAAACATGCCATATAAGTATTTTTAAAGAAACTGCCCTGTGTAAACAACTGGCATTGTAAATGTCCATGTTAAATGAGATCACCTATGGTGAATGATGACTTTCTACTGTATTTGTCAATGACATTAACTTCAATCTTCTAACAAAGAAAAATATTAACAAACATCGTAAACGGTAATTACTTTGATCTTCAGTCTAAACTTGCTTTAACTTTCGTTTGGTTTGGTTACATATTCCTAGTAAATATCAATGTGTAGATGAATTGAAAATGAATTAGAAATATATTTCAAAACTGATAGATGTAATTATTATATAAGGATGGTAAAACTTTTAAAATTTTGATTGAATCAATGAATAGTTCAGAGACAAAGCTGTCTTTTGTATGTTTTATGCATAACACATTGACTTCTTTCATTAGAGTTGAATTTCAGTCCATGCTGCATTAAATTTATACTTTCATGTTCATGTTTCAATTTTATGTATTTGCGTATAGCTGCTTTCTACCATTGCAGTGTTCGAAATTGGTTTAAAACTTGGTATAGACCACAGGTCTATGCCAAAACAAGATGACATAGGCCTCTACGAATTGGCATAGACCGTAACATTGAAAAAAAATATATCACAAAAATAAAATTTCATTTACTTCTAAATGTACTTTGAAAACATATTTTCTTTCCATTTCCATAACAATATCCTTCTTTCCTCATAACAATTATCAGACGTCGACTGACCATGTAGGGGTCGCTTTAAATATAGAAAATCGGCATAGAGAATTTGGTCTATCTCAATTACAATTGGCGTAGACCAGTGTCATTTGACATAGACTTGGTCTATGGTTAATTTTGAACACTGCCGTTGTACATGCTTTTGTAAGAATTAAAATCAACACTCAATTAACTGCATCTTAATCCTTTATTTTGGACAACGACAGTCCTCATATGTTCTAAAATAATGTTTTTCAAGAAAAGCAGTCTTGAAATGTTTTTCATAAAAGACTTCATTTTCCCTATCATCTCTGCAATGCGAGGAACATTTCTTTCAAGTCTGCGTTGTTTTGTTACCATGCAGTGACTCTTCGTTGTTTTGTTACCATGCAGTGATTCTTCGTTGTTTTGTTACCATGCAGTGATTCTGCGTTGTTGTTACCATGCAGTGACTCTGCGTTGTTTTGTTACCATGCAGTGATTCTTCGTTGTTTTGTTACCATGCAGTGATTCTGCGTTGTTTTGTTACCATGCAGTGATTCTGCGTTGTTTTGTTACCATGCAGTGACTCTGCGTTGTTTTGTTACCATGCAGTGATTCTGCGTTGTTTTGTTACCATGCAGGGACTCTGCATTGTTTTGTTACCATGCAGTGACTCTGCGTTGTTTTGTTACCATGCAGTGATTCTTCGTTGTTTTGTTACCATGCAGTGATTCTGCGTTGTTTTGTTACCATGCAGTGATTCTGCATTGTTTTGTTACCATGCAGTGATTCTGCATTGTTTTGTTACCATGCCGTGATTCTGCGTTGTTTTGTTACCATGCAGTGATTCTGCGTTGTTTTGTTACCATGCAGTGACTCTGCGTTGTTTTGTTACCATGCAGTGATTCTGCGTTGTTTTGTTACCATGCAGGGACTCTGCATTGTTTTGTTACCATGCAGTGACTCTGCGTTGTTTTGTTACCATGCAGTGATTCTGCGTTGTTTTGTTACCATGCAGTGATTCTGCGTTGTTTTGTTACCATGCAGTGATTCTGCATTGTTTTGTTACCATGCAGTGATTCTGCGTTGTTTTGTTACCATGCAGTGATTCTGCATTGTTTTGTTACCATGCAGTTACTCTTCGTTGTTTTGTTACCATGCAATGATTCTTCGTTGTTTTGTTACCATGCAGTGATTCTGCATTGTTTTGTTACCATGCAGTGATTTTGCGTTGTTTTGTTACCATGCAGTGACTCTGCGTTGTTTTGTTACCATGCAGTGACTCTGTGTTGTTTTGTTACCATGCAGTGACTCTGCGTTTTGTTACCATGCAGTGACTCTGCGTTGTTTTGTTACCATGCAGTGACTCTGCGTTGCTTTGTTACCATGCAGTGACTCTTGAGAACTTTACTTGTCTTTCCTGTCAGTCATTTTACAAATTCTGCCAAGCACAGAAAAGTAAAGATGTTTATAAACACCTTTCTTCATGCCATTTATTACTTGCAGCCTGTTTTGTTGTATTCAAATTAATTAATTTGTGCCCCTACCCAAATTACGCTCTAGTAAATTCGGGTTATATTAATTCCGTGTGCTTTTGTAATTTGTAATTGTTTTTGTAAATATTTAAGGTCATATTGTTAAATTGTGATCACAAATAAAACTTAGTCCATTGATCTCATTATCACCTGAATCTCTTTTAAACTGTAAGCTTCTATTTTATCGAAAAAAGGACGATTGTTGCCATGCTTAGCAACATTTGTGTTGGACTGTATTTTCCTGTGGTGACCTGTATCCGTGCAAGATAAGATAACTGATGCTAGTTCCTCATTGCAAATGAGGTTAAAGTATGAAAAATGAAGACTAACTATTTTTTTACTCAATAATATAAAGTAATTTGACATTAAATGGTTATTTATTTAATCAATTACTAATGAATTCTTCTTTACCGTATAAAAATCTTATTAGCAAAATTGCAAAGCTTTATAAAATACAGTTGAACTTTGGTATCTTGAACACCAATATCTGGTTATGTCAAAGTGATTCAGAAATCCCAACCACTTATTCTTCAAGTATATTACCCTCAATATCTCAAATCCTCGGATATCTCGAAATTTTTCCTTGGTCTCATGGAGTTCGAGATAATGAGGTTTGACTGTATACAAGTTGAAAATGTAGTCGGGAATCCAGAGATAATGTGCATTAAAGAATCTAGCAACATATGAAACCCAGCATAACTTGATACTAAAAATGACGTTTACGCCATTTATGTCTGATATCACAGTGTGTTGCATCATATCTTCAAACTTGAGATCTACGTTGAGTCATGAATTATGAGGTATTCATGCAATAAAATTATTCCAAGACATATTGAATAGTTTTGTCATTTATTTTATTCCAGTGATAAATAAGCAACCAGTAGCTAGATGCTCACAGACTAACTCATTTAATTGTGTGGTCACTCAGGTGACTAGATGCTCACAGACTAACTCATTTAATTGTGTGGTCACTCAGGTGACCTATTTCAGTGGTGTTGACATTTAATCATAATCAACTTCTCTGAAACCATATGGCCTTTTTTCGTCAAATTTTGTATGGAACATCTTGTGGGAAAGGGGAAATTGTGAATTTTATGGTCACTGCACATCTGGAGCTTGAGGGATAGGGGTTAAAACTGATGCAATCTTTAAAAATCTTTTCTTTTTACTTAGAGACATCTTGTTGACAAACTGTTTGTAAAGTTATAATGAGCAAAGATGCCTCTGTTAAAACTGCAAATTTATGACCTATGGGTCAGGGGTTCTGGTACTAGAATGTGACTTTACTGTAGGCTGTGCATGGTTATAAAAAGTATATGTTGTTTACCAAAATTGTGAAATTCTTTTCCTTGTCCAAAGGTTCAGGCTGCAAGATGGCACTTATTCTCTACTTCAGTTTATTGGGAATGAATACTTTATGCATTATTATGAAGAACATGTAGCCCTCCACCAAAATGTGAGATTCCTTACCCCTGTATCAGTTCAGACTGGCAGAACTGAATTGGTAAAAGAGCAATGATGCATTTTATCTAGTAAAATCCTCATCTCTTACTTTGGTGCATCTTGACAATACTATATGTATGGATATGAAGAGCACTACCAATACTGTGGAACCCGTGACCACTGGACAAGTTACCAAACTAAAGGGAACAACAGTCATACAAATGCTCTTTTACATAAAGAAAATTTTTAAATGGTCTTTTACTTTTGAAAAAATGAAATCTGGAAAGCTATAGACAACTCATTTCTAAAATATAATTAATATCTTGTTTAGTTAATTGTTACATGTTAAACAGCTGTTGGGTCTCTTGTTTTTAATATTCCATATTCTGAGGTTTATAAAGAGCGTAGGGACATTAAAGGCATAGGGGTCTATCTTTTATCTCAAAAATGATATCACAATATTTTGCAAGAAGAACTCCAAAAAACAAATTTGTAGTATTAATTATGAGTTATCTAGATAGCTGTAACGCTTTGAAATTGAAGTCATTTTGACATTTTAGTCCATTATAAAATGTTTGTCTGGAGGACAGTATATTAAACTGGTACCCCGCTGATTGGTTGCTACACACAAACATAAGAGATGCAAAGTCAACAGGATACCAGTTTAGGCAATTGAGAACAGGGAATTATTTTGTAATTACTATCATATCCAATGTGTTTGTAAACATTCTGAAGAACTTTTTGTGATTTTCTAGTTATGATCTTTAATTTTGTCACCTTTTTGGAACATGTAAAATTTTACCAATATCTTAGACCCTATCCTATGCCTTTAACAAAGACTCTAATTGTATATGTACCAAGGAGGTTGTGTTTTCGGGGTTTTTTTTGTGTTCATGTGTGTGTGTATGTATGTGTTTAAATGTGAACAACATTTGCAAAAAACAAAACTACAACCTTGATTTCATTTAAATTTCACAAAGGTTATGTCTGAATACTTGCACGAACTGATTAAATTTTAGGGGCTATTAGGGAATGAAAAAGAGATTGGAGAGCCATGGATGAGTTTGCAATCTCTCAAC
This sequence comes from Ostrea edulis, assembly GCF_947568905.1. Classification (NCBI taxonomy): domain Eukaryota; kingdom Metazoa; phylum Mollusca; class Bivalvia; order Ostreida; family Ostreidae; genus Ostrea; species Ostrea edulis. The sequence continues at coordinate 54,680,026 of NC_079167.1, forward strand.
GCTAATGTTTCTAGTTTGTGTTGTTTCCAAGGAATGAAATCAAGAGGTTAATACTTTTGTAGATGATAGCATTACAACAATTTTAAATGCATAAATGGGTCATTTGATCTATTTTGTTTGTTTTGTGTACTTTAGATTTAAGAAGTGAACCAAATGATGATATTCATTTCTGATGTTGAATTTCTCAAGATGGTTGATAAGGTTTTAAACATTTGCAAACATTCTTTATCAAAATCTGGATATAAAAACTCAAAAATATTGTGACTCCAAAATCTGCCATACTAAGACAGTCAGAATTGTGTATATATCTGTCTCAAAATTTACTTTTCACACGATGATGTCTTTGTTGAAACTACCCGACTGAAACGTTTACATTCCAGCAGGAAGTTAAAGCTAGGCATTGGGGTTTTGTTGGGGGTTGATTGTTGACTGTGGTTTGCACTCATGATTGGATGGCTGATTAAGGCTGTTGTAAATTGGTAGTCAGCCTATTAGCCACACTATAATAATTATATATACATCACTGGTCCCGTGGACCTACTGGAATATTCTATTGTTCTGAGTTAAACCGTTCCCCAGAGAAATTTTCAACTGATTATCTCAGATAACGTGTATAAATAGTATGTATTTGTCTCCAAAAGTAAAAATTTAATTGTAATTGATCATTTAACTACAAACGGCGATTTCACTTAAACCTACACATGGGTGTGACATTAAACATTCACTATATCAGGACAGCCTAATGGTTTGAACAAATTTCAATGCAAAATTTTAAACCTCTATTGTGACCTTACTCTTATCCAAAGGGTCATGGATTTCCATTTTTAAGGCCAAATAAAATAATATGTGTGGTTCTGGTTACACTCCCTTGAAAAATAGAGTAGGTAGGTAGGGATTTTATTTTATTTTTTTAATGATAGATTTTAGATGGAAACACAATTTTATTTGACTTTCACTTCTTTGCATGTACCATTTAGATATGGTGTGATATATACCTATCAAAATACCCTAGTTTTGACAATTCTTATATATATATATATTTCAAATAAAAAAATAAATGCAGGAAAAAAATCAGTGCATTTGTCAAAATCATGTTTTTGAACATGAAAGTAGGAAATGATACTTAACCAGAATACTGTTTTCAAGCCCTACCATGTTTTTAAATCTATCCAACTTTTTCAAAAATAAGGAGGGTGATTGCTCAGTATTTTCAAACAACCTGAAATTTACACTATTGTTTATGTAAGCACTCTTTAGTTCTAAGTCACTCTCTGTCTAATTTTAGATGGCCTGTAGTAAGTATTTACAGCTTAGCATTTTAGTGGTATCTATATATTGGCTATGAATGAACTTACAGTAAAGCTTCTCTGAAAGGAAAACGGGTCAAAAACCTATATGTATAGTGGTATATACATGTATTATGCATCCCTTCTTATAAAAGAAACTCTTGAAAAAAGTGTGCATTATATTCGGCAAAATACGGTAACTGATTTTGGAAATAGTAAAAAAAAAAACAGTTTAGGTCGGGGGGTAAAAACTAGGGACGGTCAGGTAACCGGAACCACACATAATTTTTTATTTGGCCTAATGCAAGTATTTTGACTGTTTACAGTTCGAGATGGAGACACAGTGAAGCATTACAGAATTCGACAGTTGGATGAGGGAGGGTTTTTCATCGCACGACGGGTGACCTTCCGCACCCTATCAGAGTTGGTAGACCATTACAACCTGGAGGCAGATGGACTGTGTGTCAACCTCCGCAAACCATGTACTCAGGTCAGATATAAAAAAATACTTACATTCAATAGATTTTTTCCTTTTGACTCTGGCATATAGTTTTTAGTTTATACCGTGTAAGTAGAATTTGAAGCGAGACACAAATTTAGCGATTTCTCCATAAAAATGGGTATATATATTTAGTGAGAGCTAATTTTAGTGACTATAAATTCCAGAGAAGATAACTGTTACCTCTGATACGGAAAAAATTGTTTGCGATATTCAATTTTAGCAATCTCATCACTCTCGCTAATAATGCTAAAATTAAATTCTCGCTAAAAATTCTGCTTATACGGTATATGTCACTGATACATGATGTGTAGGCAGTACTTGACACAATGCCAAATCATGATCTGTAAGGCCACATGTTGATTGCCAAAACATTGAAAACGACAGGTAAAGGGAATGATTGCGAGTCTGTATGATTTGTATATCATATCGTCAGTGTGATATCATGATACAGTTGCGAGTTATAATGATAATTTGGAATGATTCCAAGTGTGATGTAAGTTTAGAAGTGTTTTAAAACAAATTTTCATTTGTTATTTGTTTTACAGGTAATGAACTACAATTTAGTACATTAGATCTTAAGATTTTTATCTCAGAAATAATAATCAATGTACTACTTAGTACTACTACAAAATTATAAAATAAACAACAGAAATCTAACAAATCTTTCAAATTATTTAAGTCATGAAAACTGTATTGTGATACATTTCATATTGCATGTTCATATCATGTGTAGATGTGTATCCTATCACAGGACTGCCCACAATACTTGGGCCTAATGATCTAAAAATATCAAACAAAAATAAAAGCTAAATAAATTTCCTTGAATATTTTTCAGTGAATTATCAACTAAACAAACCCCCCCCCCCCAAACTTCGAACTTTCCATGAACAATCAATCAAAAACTCATATGAACACCTGTCCTTGCTGTCTCATTAAGTGTTCTCACATTATGTAACATGATGCATATATTATAGACCAGAAAAACATATTCTACTGTCAGTTCAGTTTGTTTTGATGTAATGTAAACAATGTTTTCTTGTCATTGGGGTTGATGATGGTTGCAGCATTGTAGGAAAATCTATGTGAGCACTTCATTGAATTTTCCTTCCAGGCTGGCTTCTGTCATATCCCCAGTGATGACAACAAAATCACACTTAAAAGTCATAATTTGATAACTTGCTTTCATACTTGACAGAGGAGTTTTTAGTAAAGGAAGAAAATCGTTATAACTGCACTGTTTGAAAACTGAAACATGAAAAAATTCTATTAAAAGGTATTATATCTCAAAGGACTTCAATATGACCATTTTAAAATAAATTTTGTAATAAAATATGGAAAGGACATTTACAGGCCTATCCAATCTTTTCTGTATTAAATGAAATATCTATTAAACTATCCAGTGAAGCAAACTAAACATATCATTTGATGAAATATATGGACTATGCATGTACCCTAAAAGAGAGAAAAAGAGAAAAACAATGCCTTTTTTTGCAGTTTCAGTAATATTATCTATCCATCATGCAATCAGTGGTTTAATATCCATGAAATGATGTCCTATTTAGCCAAAATTATGTCATTGTCAGTCCTGAATAATGTGTAGAGTACTGGGTGATTGTGGTAGACCAGGCAATGATGTAATAGACCAGCTGACAATACCATGGAGTGAGTCAACTCTTCTTCCTAGACCTGTGACTAGTCTCTGTTGATGAACTTTGTAACAATTCAAACTATTGCAGATCAGCGTAAACAGCCTATTGATTTCTATCAACCGCATTAGCACTTGCTGAACTGAAACTCTGGAATGTCTAGAAACTGACAATTTGATAATCACACACACAATCAACACTCAGAAGAGTTCGAACAAAAAAATAAATAGATATTTGGTAGTTTTGGTTAGGTGGAGTAAAGAGGAAATGTGTGCTTTTGTTGAGTAGCTCCTTACTTTGGGGCTTACAATGGAACTTGCGTGTTGACACTTACAATTGTCCCCATAATTTACGTTCACTGGTATGATGTATTGATATTGAAATGGACAGAAAGTTATATAGTAATGTACATTTATCACAATTTTTTTTACTATATGATAATAATCTTATTTGAAAAATAGTTAAAATGATGATTCTATTTTTTCTCACGAGATTGTTCACAGGGAGAATGCAGGTAGATTAGAACAGGGAGACATTTTTCCAAGACTTTATGCAAGCATTGGGAACATGATCTAGTAGGATATATAGGGATGAGATATTGATTTTCTGTTAAGTTGATATTATTCAATAGTGTGGCCTTCTCACAGGTCTCATCAACTCATCTTGTTGTCATGTCCCGATGCCTGTGACGTCAGTTTTGATCATCCTCTTGTGCACAACATTAACATTTTGAAAACATTTCTACATCCTATCAAAATGAATAGCAGCTGCAAATGAAGTCATAAAACTTGCATATAGACATGTACAGGTAACTTTCTGTATAACACAGGATGTTGAATACTCTGGTTATGTTGAAGTAAAACTCTGATTTTGGTTATATACAAATGATTTGAACAAAAAAGTTGGGATATTGAGAACATGGTAACCTTGAAAACTTTGGATACAATGTAAGGGGTTATTTTAGTGACATGCAAATTTAACTATTTTCTCCAAAAATTGAGGTATTTAATTTTAGTGAGGTGATATTTTAGTGCATCTGTAATTCTGAACTTGAAGGATATTATGACGTGACCAAACTTTCACCTTGTGGTAGTGTATTTAGTTATATGTACTCTGTCATTCAAAAAAAAAAATTAAACTTCGGGGGGTACAAGATATCACTCATCACCTCACATAGTACATGAAATTAAACTCACAATTAAATCTATCTACATGTTAATGATAGGTTTTTGATGTTTTGTATGACTGACCTGCATAGAGATGTAATTTATCAAAATAAAAAGCAAGAAATTCTGTATTTATTCGTTTTTGTTAGGGTCCATTTTGTGTAATATCCTACTTAGACATGATCAATGATCAATATGCCAATGTCGATGCTTGAAAATACAGTGAAACAGAATAGAATAGAAAAAAACCAAGAGTTATAAAGTCTTCTTAACTTGACATACTGATGCTCTAGACTTGCTTTACATTGCGTCATTTCCAAAGAGCCTCGGGGATTATAAGTACTCACATTTATGTGTCTGATGTCTCTCATTTGTTATGCTACATGAAATGGCCATCTACCATAGTTATGTGTGTGTTATTACAATGAATGTTTTGCTTACAGATAGAGAAGCCCCAGACCATTGGATTATCCTACAACACCAAAGATCAGTGGGAAATTCCCAAGTCCTCCCTCAAACTGCTTAGGAACATTGGGCATGGTCAGTTTGGGGAGGTTTGGGAGGGTCTGTGGAACAGCACCACCCCTGTGGCTATCAAGACTCTCAAACCAGGTCAGTGTCAAAATGGATTATACACCAGACCTTAAATATAGGTCAGCATCACAATTAAGCATACATTTACCCTCAAACCAGGCCAGTATCAAGATGGATTATACACCAGACTTTCAAAACAGGTCAGTGTCAAAGTGGATTGTACACCAGACCCTTAAACCAGGTCAGTGTCAAAGTAGGTCATACACGAGACCCTCAGACCAGGTCAGTGTCAAAGTAGGTCATACACCAAATCCTCAAACCAGACCAGTGTCAAAGTTGGTCATACACTAGACCCTCAAACCAGGCCAGTGTAAAATTAGGTCATACACCAGACCCCCAAACCAAGTTATTGTCAGAATGAATCATACATCAAAGCATTTAATCCAGATCACCACCAAAGTGGCTGTACTTCAAAGTAACCATTTAGCTCAGTGTCCTGAATATTGTTCACAGCTTTAATAGCATTTTCACTCGCTGATGCAAAGGAACAGTAACCATGCAAAGTTACCAGGTTTGTCCATCCCTCTGTTGACTCAAGATGAAATGTAATACATTACTTAACTTTTGCTCTTAAAAGATACTGAAATACAAGTTTTGATAATTGATTTTCTTTTACTCAGAAATATTAGACAGTGATAAATCGGAGTCATAATTAAGAAGTCAGAGTTATCACCCTTAGTTGCTTTCTCCAAATTTTCTACATCAACCCTTCATTCAAAATATCATTAGGTACAAGGTGCTCATCTTGGGATGTAGGCCTCCTAATTCATTCATAAAACAATTTTCTAATGAAATCAGAAGTTACTTCTATTTATTTATAATTTTAATAACCTGTAAATCACTTATTCTTAAAACCAATTCGCTTTATTGACATTTGATAGTTTGAAAATATGGTAAATATAAATTTTAGTAGGGGTCATTTTTTGTGGTTTGAAGAATTGTTATGTTCATGGGATCATTCTTGATGGTAGTTCACTGTTTCCATGAGAAAAGTGAAAATTAAATCCTCATGAAAGTTTGTGATTTTACAATGAATATCTTGTCAGCTTTGCTATTGGTTCAAAACCCTCGAACCAGATCTAGACTATATTTTATCTCTTCCACTTTTAACTTACCGGTAAATGCAGTCTCCCATTAATGAACTGAAAATCAGTGAATAAGACCACATGTTATTCCTTATAAGGTACTATGGATCCCAAAGATTTCTTGGCTGAGGCTCAGATAATGAAGAAACTGAGACATCCGAAGCTTATACAACTGTACGCAGTGTGTACTCAGGATGAACCAATCTACATCATCACAGAACTAATGCGGCATGGAAGCTTACTGGAATACTTACAGGGTTAGTAAGCACAAGTGTGATGAGGAAAACTTAAAATTTATATCAAATAAAATATCAGAAGAATTTCTAACAACGAAATAAGTGTGACGGAAAATGTGAATGTTTTATATTACAGGTAAAGGTAGAACTCTGAAGCTGCCTCAGCTGATTGATGTGGCTGCACAGATTGCTAGTGGTATGGCTTATCTGGAATCACAGAACTACATCCACAGGGACCTGGCAGCTCGTAATATACTAGTGTCGGACAATAACACAGTCAAAATAGCCGACTTTGGATTAGCCAGAGTAATTAAGGTAAATGTGCAAACTTGAATTTGAAAATTTAATCTGTTAGAGAATGGGTCTTTGTAATGCTTGTTGCAAATCATTAGAATGGGGTTGAAGATGGGAAGGGGGATGGATTTCAAAAAATGTAGTGATGATTTACTATGCCTGTATAAAAGAAAGGCATTATTGTTATGCACATTGGTTTGTGCATGATCATCAAACTTTATTGGCAGGTCAGAGAAAGGTAAATAAATTTGATACAATCCATCTAAATCACCTTGTAAACCAGGTTGATCCTGATGGGTAGAAGATCCACAGGCATTCAAGGTCAATAGGTTAAAGGTCACACTTTTCTAGGGTTAGAATATATTTGATTGATACCTTTGAAAACCCTGTATGTGATTCTCATTTTAGATCCATTTACTCTCTACCTTACTGAGATAAGACATTGCAGGATTGGAGAACTGTTTATTTAATTGAAAACAACTTCATATGCAGTTTGGTCATGACTGATAGGTGACATGTATCTATTTCTAGATCAAAAGTTGCATTACTCTCTGCTGTCATCAAAATTTTTCCTGAACTAGAACTGACGAACCTTTATCTGATAGTCATCAAACTATAGATAGGTTTATCTTGATGAGTAGATGATGTGTATTAATTTCAAGTAAATGACAAATGTATTTCATCTTGCTTAATTTGAGTGCTGTATCAGACTGTCATCCAAACTTTATATTTAAAGCAGTTACAACTACTGAATGACCCCAGTGTATCTTAGGTCAATAGTTTAAAGGTCATCATTTTCTACAAATGGATTTCAATTTGGGGGAAGGTGGAAATACATAAATGACATTGCTTATTCATTGTCAAGCTTTTACGATGTGTGGGGCAGAAAATTGTGTAGATATCAGGACTGACATATACATGTTTACGAATACATTTACGTAGCTTTACTAATGAAAGACTGAACTTTGTTGTGTTCCCATAAAGGAGGATGAGTATGAAGCCCGGGTAGGAGCCAGGTTCCCCATTAAGTGGACAGCACCAGAAGCTGCCAATTACAACAGGTTTACCATCAAGTCTGATGTCTGGTCATTTGGAATCCTACTTACAGAAAT
>NC_079167.1:54692946-54740446 GCF_947568905.1 Ostrea edulis
ATGAATTTATTACACATGCTGTATCTAGTCAGAAACAAAAGATTGCCGAATTCTCACCTGCCCTCTCCTACGAATCTTGGCTTTTCGGAATTTCATACGGTGCTTAACTCTTGGGTTTCTCAGTTCCTTTTTCTTGTGAGGTGTCAAGCCCTTGTTCTTCTCAATCTGTTCAACGGAAAATCATTCCTTCATTGTCAAACATTCATCAAAAGTAAAAGGATACTACGAATTTCCATTTTTTTGTTTTGACACCATCTTTATCTCTCGTATTATTGCTTGATATTGCTGCATCAGCTGTTTTGATTTGATTTGTGTGCATTGTGACTTCACTGGAAAGCTTCATGGGGATCGTCGCGTGCAAGACTTCATCTGCACTAGAGTCTGAATTAGGTGACAAGATTGAGAATTAATGCACTTTGTAATTCGCCTGTCCATGAAAGTGCCGAGCTAGAGTTTAAGAGATGCTGGACCATTAATGTATTTGTAGAATTTGTGACTTTTTCTCATGTGTGTGTGCCTGTCAGAACAGTCAAACACTGAACTTGAGACACAAATGTGAGCCGTGAATCTAGTCAACAAATGGACATCCAGCTGAGTATTTGTTTTGTAAAATTCCGTGCACTTTTGTGTATATGTTTATGATATGGGTTTGATTAGATTTGTAAAAGTTTTGGATTGTTTTCACTGGTGTTATTCTGTGTTGATTAAATATTGCCTTATGAAGTCAGCAAGCTATAAATAGATGTGTATTCAGCACACATTTCAGTCTGTTTTACATACCTGGTATGTAATAGCTCTCTTTCCTCCCTCTCCATCTTCCTCTTCCTGTTCTTCCATTAAAGCATTTTCCTCCTTATCTTCTTCATCTTCCCTACAAGGTATTTTATTATATCATCCCTTCTAATTGATAACAGAAAATTTCTAACAAGGACAGTTTTTGATACTAAAATATCCTTCATGTTCTCGCGCCTTGTATCCGAGGTAAGTAATTGTGGTCATTAAGCATTTATTCATAATATTTTGTATAAGATAAGATGTTCATAAAAACTAAAGGTTCTATAATGCATATAATATCAGTCACTGTAAACAGGATTTTCTTACAGCATCATGAGTGATGGACAGAATTTACCCATGCAAGACAGCCATGTGATATATTTCTGTCTCACACTACCATAATAATTATGATAGATTATGACATCAAAGAATTCTATACTTAATGAGGCAGAGCATTGTAAAGTATTGATTTGTCTTCTTCAAATTTTTATGTAAAGGAGGTATACTAACACTAAAGATAGGATGTACCCTATGTTTAATGATAATTTAAAAGTTGGAAGTTTCAAACCTACCTTATTTTGCAAAAAAAATTACAATTTTGTGCACAATTACAAAACAAATAAAATAAAAAAAAACTCTAGGACTTGAGCTCACAATCTTAAGATACACAGCCTTACCTGCCTAATCCACTGAGTTAATCAGATAACAAGAAAAGTCAAAAGGATAAGGAATATATGACCTGTATTTAAGGATTTGTGACAATGTGTTCTTCCTCTAAAACAAAGTTTTCAAGGAAAATCTTGCCACTTTCAGTCTATATATATTGTGTGAATCATTTTTTGGCATGCTCTTTCTGAATGTGTGAAATAGTTTTTTTTTTATTTATATTCAAATAAAGATTTTAAATAATGAATTGTCTCAAAACTTTAAATTGTTGAGATATTGTGAGAAAAATAATCCTCCATTATTTACTCATATAGGATTAAGAAATTCCACTGAGGGGACAAGACCACAGTACAGGACTCTGCAAAGTCTCCTCCTAAACTATGAATTCTGTGCAAAAGCTCTTACTCTTCATTTTCATCCTCAGATATTCGGCCCTTCTTCATCATATCATAGTAAGCCAAAGCTGCTTTTTCATCTTCTGTCTCATATCGATGATTATCTTGTTTACTTCGCTGAAATTCAATTAAAATATATAGATATGGGAAAAACAAAGATGACGTTATGCAGAATCTCATTCTCTCTATTTGACAGTCTTAGTGTGATAAAAACCTTATTTGGAACCTCCTCTTCACTGTCTTCTGAGCTAGAAATTTCCCCAATCCTCTTCCTCTCTTCCACCTTCTTCCTCAATGTCTTCATGCTTTTCCTCCTGCAAAATTTAAATCCATATATAAAAGCTGTAACACACAATTCCCGTTAAAATGCACTTTTTATAAAATTGCTGCTATAAAGAATATGATTTCAGTGTTAACTATGACATCACTGCTGTGAAACTGATATAAGACCATGATAAGGCATCAAGATTTCAGTACCTGATAAATGTGGAAGATTGTTTTGATTCTTCTTCCAGCAAAATTTCTTCCCCATTTTTTATCTTTGTCACAATGTTTTGAATTTCATTCTGTAACTGAGCGTCTGCTGGCTCCAACTGCTTCATCAACTAAAAATCCCAAAACAATTTGCAATGAGGATGTTGCACTTACATGGAATCAGGAATAACATATAACAGCCAGTCAAAGTGTTTAGTACATGTTTATCCACTGCATTCCATTTGGTTTGCAAAATCGTACATCGTCACAATTTATAAAAAAATGTTTGCCTGGACTTGTCATGGAAGGAGTGGAGCCTCCTTCCTGTAAACCAATGTTTATTCATAACTACATTCATTTGCATTGCCTATAGAAATAATTGGTTCATTCACAAGAAAGGGGTCTGGTGTAATTTTCTTGCATATGAATAAAAGTTGTTTTACAGGCACTACATGAAATTTCAGCACTCATTTAGTATGCTTTTAATGTTTAAAATGCTTTCAGAAATACTTCCCTCACATAAGAAGAAAATATTTCTATACAGGAAGTAGAACCAAGACAATATCAATTACCAACTTTTTTTTTTTTTTTCTTTTTTTTTTTTACGTTAAACAGTAACAAAACCTTTTATAAACCGACAACCATATAATAAAATTTGTGTGTGTCTGTGTGTTGAGTTCAAGTATTTCTTACATTTCGGTACTGCACAAGTCTTTTAATGACAGGGTGATTTTGGACTGGGACATGCTTGGCCTTTAGCATCATGTAGAAACTGATGTTGGTACAATAACTGAAAAAGAGCACAAGGAATTTATTTGGATATCACTTTCCAATTCAATTCATTCAGGACTTCTATTATGCAACTGGGTCTTCAAATGTCAGATGCATCAACATACAGGTATTAAGCATTGCCATTGCTTTCTATCCAAGGTTGTAGATTCATATCTGTTTAAGAAAAAAACAACCAAAAACTCCAGCTTACTTGAGACTGAGTTGAAGTTTACACTGAATGTAGTCTGCTGTTTTTCCTGAGATTTTGCCGCTTTTTACAAGTCTCAATAGAGGAACAAACACATCTTTAGCCTCTGTCATCTATTCATAAAACACAGATAATTTTATCAATACATAATTCTCTAAGTGATGATTTACCCATGTACAATTTTATATAGAAAATGTATGATCAAGTGTACGGAAATATTTAGGTCATTTGCTTACCACTGTTTTAAAATCTTCAATCAAAGGTAACATTTCAGGAGACTCTTTCTTTAAAAGCTAAATGAAAAAAAAACACCATTGTTTCAAAATTCTATGCAAATATAAAATAAGTAATCTTTCACAATTTGATGTTGGAGTGAAGTTAATCAATCAAATATAAAATTTCAGAAGACTTTTTCTTTAAAAGAAAAAAACCAAAGCAAACTATTGTTTCAGAATTCTATCCAAATATAAAATAAGTAATCTGTCACAATGTGAAGTTGAAGTGAAGATTCACCTGTAGTTTTTCCTTCTTCGAAAGTTTTGACAAATCCTTTTTAATCTTGCCATCACTGGGTTCCTCCTCACTGACCTTCTCTTTTTTCTGTGTGGGGTAAGGTATCAACAGTCACACTATCAACATTAAACCAATCAAAAATAATGTCCATTGTTCAACATGGAAACCACAAATCCTTACCTTGAATATGTCTAAACCAAAATCCATGTCGTCTAGCTCAGCTGCCATTCTTTTCTGTAGATTCAGTGCCTCCCTCTCTTCAAGTACTGCTGCCCCCTCTTCCTCTTCTGAGCCACTGAGATCTTATGACATATACAAGGGATGATTGAAAAGTTTTGAGACTAACACCACAATAAAATGTGCAAGCTACAAGTACATTTATCAAAGGACAATGTGCAACAATAGCCATTTCTGGCTCTAAGATTTAAACAGGCTTCAGTTAATGTGAAATTCAGTAATTTCCATATTGAAATAAGACTGAAACAAAAAAATATGGTCCCAAACTCTGATTTTTATATAGGATTATGATGTCATAAAGCTGGGTATTTCTACAATCTCCATCAGAGTTGTTTAAAATGACAATATTTGAGGCAGTACGGGTTTCACACCTTGAAATCATATTACAAACCTATTTTCACACATTTGCAACATTAAGAAAGTACTCAAATTGATATTGATTTATACAGAGCTAGCTCCCACACTTTCTAAAGCCATAAAGCTTTAATGAAAATAAAATGATCTTTCGCCTGTCAAGAGAGAAAATGGTGGGAAATTCATATTCATGATGTCAGACACAATAAATTCAGGATACAATGCTAACATTATAATTAGTTTTATATACCTATATATGCATCTTTACCTATATATGCAAAAGTATGTTATCTAAGCAGTTTTAAATTACCACCAGAATTAGGGCCAAATAAACCACTGTCATGAAATATGAACAGTTGCAGGTATTACAATAAAGTTTAGGCCTATACAATTTATAATTACATGAACATCAATTGGTGCTATATTTGTTTTGACTGGATGATATCATGCTGTCTTATATCATAGCTTAACATTGAGTTTAGAACTTCAGATGAAATCAAATATTGACTGGAATGGACATTCTATTGCTTTTTTTATAATTTTAAATCATAATTTTTTATGCTATTAACTCTACACAACTGCTAATGAACTATACACCCTAATTGTTCAGAAATATTACGGATACAGAAGATCAATAATTCTTGTCAGAGGCAACTTATTTGAGGAATGCTAGATAGTATTGATGTAAAATGCTGTGGTGGATTATGCCAATCCAAGAATGCAATGGTTTTCTTTTAACTCAGAAAACACTTTTGGAGATTCAAATTTTGTTTGAGAATGAATAAGAAAAACAAATTGCATAAATCTCCCCACATTATGTTAACAAATTATAGCTTAATAGTGGACCATAATATGTAAAATATTTGCTTACCTATATCATCATCACTAATATCTGCTCCATAGTATTTAGACCTTTTTTTGCCCCATGCCTTCATATCTGGAAGACCTAAAAGCAGAATATCAATATTACATAATTACTTATACACTCTTAACCATTTCATATTCCAATCCTTTACATATATCTCACCCTTAATTTCTGCACAATTTCAGATTCCAATCTTTCTCATATATCTCTCCCTTTCACTCTGCAGTGCCTTTACATATATCTCATCCTTTCACCCTGCATTGCCTTTAGTTTACATATATCTCTCCCTTTCCCTCTACATTGCCTCTACATATATCTCACCCTTTTCCACATCTTCTTCTATATCACTCCCCATTTCATCTTTCTTCTTGTGTAGTTTTATGTTTCTCAGCTGTTTTTTGTAGTTTTGAATTTCTTCATCACTCAGCAAATCGTCATCACCCACTCCCAAACCAAGAACTTCTTCCTACATATTGTACACAACTTCTTTAATGTTCATTTTCTTGAGGTTTGTTCTTTAAGAATGTTGCACAAGCCTTTATATTCTTTCTGAGCTTTACACAGAAAACTGTGCATGTGCTAAAAGCTGATTGTTGTGGCTATTGACTTATTTTCATGGTATTCTGCAATACCGACTTATGCATGTACTTACATCACTGTCTGATGAATACTCCTCATCATTTTTCAGCCCTTTATCGAATAGTATCTGCAGTCGAAATGAAAGACACGTTTAAGCAGGTATTATGCACAAACTGATATTCAAACTTTAAATCTGACCCAATTCGTACAAGACCAAGCCATAGGCTCATCTCAATAATAAGTGCTGTTGATCAAAATATTTATTTGCATTCTATCAACTACCTATGCACCAGATGTAATGTCTAATTGTCTTTAGGTTAATGCAATACAAGCTATCATAACTGATGGTAAAAACATTGAAAAATAAGTAAAAATATTGAAAAATAAAAGAACAAATAGAAGTACTATATGTTGTTGGATATATATAAATAACCTCATTAAATGAAGAGTGGATCTGAAGCAATAAACTCATCAAATCAACAGAAAATGTCGATTCATGAATTATTGTCTTCCACATTCCCTTAAAAAAATCCTTGAAGTGGACACGAATCATATCATTCCTGCAACTGATGAAGATCTTCCATCATTTCAACCAATACCTTGTCTTTTTGAGCGTGGAACTGATCAACTGCATCATGGAAGTAATCATCCTGAGTCGGATCAGGCACGTCTTCCCCTGCATATTTTCTTTCATCATCAGAATCATATTCAATAACATTCACCTGCTTCCTCTTCTTAGGTCTAAAAGTTTTAGTAAAAACAAGTAAAGACAAAGCAATATTTCAAGAAATCTTTAAGCTTAGCGAATAATTGAAACAGGAAATTATATCGAACAGTAACCTTTTAGGCATGTTTTAGATTAATCTGTGATTCAATATGCCACTAAGTCTCAACTCATTTACAAACTACTCGTGTGTCCGTGTGGTTAATGTTACCTTCAACACGAAAGAGTTCCATTCACGCATACGTCCCGAACCCGATCATATAAACAACCTACAAACTGTACATCGTTGGACGAATTAAAGTGTAGTACCAACGTAAATTGAAATAAAAATGAAAGATCTTCCATTAGGACAACGTTGGCTATAACAATTCAATCTTTCGAAATCAAGGGGGGGGGGGGGGGGGGGGGGGGGGTAAATTATCTTCTGTAGTTGAAAAACCCATCTATTTGAGTTTTTTACTTTAAGTAGAGAAACTTTCAAAATTAGATTGTCTCTTTCGCGTTTTTTAACAACTGTTTAAAATTGGCCAAAACTTTGCGTTTTGTTTTCATGAGTCAATGACAGATTTTCTTCGACATACTAGTACCTAGTATAATAAAACAAGAATAAAACCGGCTTAATCTGTATTTCATTTTAAAGTTGTTCTCCCTATTCTAGTTTTTGATGAATAAAACAAATACAGATCAAAGGTGTGCTCTTTTTCATGTGTTCCATTTAAGCTCTAGACTCTCGGCTAGTTAACATTTGTCATAATTTTGCCCTCTCCTAAAAGAAAGTTATTTTGGAAATCATCATCATCGGCATTTTGATTAACGTGTAGGATTAGGTGCATCTTCCACAGCAGTGGGCTCCCTTCCAGGTAACTGGCTTGCTGCACGCATGGCAGACCTAACATTTGACTTCCAGGCATCTCTGTCCAATGAGTTAACATCACGGAGTCCCCACTCACACTGGTCTTTTTCTAATGTCCCATTTTTTCTACCTGTTCATATTGAAAACACCCCCACCCTCCAAATGTTTGGGAAACACTATGCCGAAAAGCATAATCAAGTTCAGTTGTGGCAAAAATAAACCTTGGTCAGTTAAATAGTTTGACCAAGACCTTTCAGTTAACCTCATATGAAGTAGACTCTTCTATAATCCAAAATATAAGACCATGACAAGGCAAACAACTTTTGATTCAAACACCCACCCACCCCAAAAAAAGAGTTTAGAACAAGAAGTAGATTTATAATTTATTTTTAAAATATTCATAATACTTTTCTGTCTAAGGAAAATGTACCTGATTTCATTCATGACAACATAGTAGAACATGTAGTAATTATTCACAGATGTGCAATAATCAAATAAAACTAGTCTCCTATATATAACAAATTCAGAGTACTTTTTTTTCTTCTTTATTTCACATTGAAGTTGATGTAATTCATCATCTGTTCATGTAACAGGAGTATAATGACAGAATACAAAGCAACCCAGAAAATCGGTCAAAATACCTACACATATATCAGTAATTATAGTGCTAGTACCTACACATGTAACATACTTTATAGTGAGCACTATGTCTCAGTTGTTTACATCTGAAATACACATTCTCTCATTATCCTGAATCCAGCATGCATCATATACTTCACACTATAAATAACACTAATGTTGAACAAACAAAAGTTGAAAATAAATCTCCATCAAGGCTCTTAACTCCTACATCTGCTTGATCAATGAGTACACATGTCTCCTGCTTTAAAACTCAATGTCTTTCAACAAACAAATAACCAAAGACTGAATTGTTGTTGAAGCAAAAATGATATAGAAGAGGTCTTCACTTTGTCCAACTGACTTTCGGAATATCAAAATGTTCTGTTAAGTTGTCAAGCTGTCTGTTGAAGCCCTATAAAAGAAAAGTTTCATTTAGTGAGACATTACAACAAGCAGGCATTCACCGGCATGTTCAGTTCCATATAAACCTGCATATTCATCATTGTACATATAAACTCTTATAATAGATTCTTACAAAGTTAATTGTAATAATAAGAGTTTATTATTCACTGAAGGTTTTAATTTCTATAGTTTGAGTTACCACAGTATAAGTATTATCTCACTTGAAATTTATGCATAACATACATCTTCTCACAAATGGAAAATAGGACTTCGGTCATGGATTTTATGACATTTGCTATTAAAATATGACAAGCATTTTAAGAGTATTGCTAAAGCAATATATGTCATCTTAACATCTCTCCTCCCCCAACTCTGCTGAAAATGCTTTTCACTGTAAAGGACCATAATTTTTGAAAAAGTGGACCAAAGAGGAAAGAAGATTTTTAAACAATTTTCCTATATAATCCATACGTGCTCTCCATCTAATTTCGTAAATGATGAAATAGAATGATACATCTATATAGGTCTACCCCTTTATACTATAAAATCAACAAGGCTTGCAACTTCCTGTCCGTTTGGATTTTGCCTGAAACCTCTTATTGACTTACTTTAAAAGTTTCTCAAGTTAGTTAAGCTGTTCATCAACATTAGGTACCCTAACTTATTGAAATAAAGTACTTGGAAGCAATAATCTAGCATATTCCGCCACATTTTTTTTAACATTTCTCCTCCGACACTCTTCTGATCTTGGCCATTGTGTTGACATATCATTTACCTATGATATAATCCTATACAGCGTATAAATTTTTTAACTTCTTTTGTGTGGTTCCACACTAGCCCTAGGTGTCATGGCATGAAAAACGCCAGGAGGATGCATGCATATTACATAGGTACTTCCAATTTAATTTTTAAAAAGACAGACCTGTGTAAAGGAAATCTTTAGTCTCTCTGGATTTACTTATATAGGTGACTAAAAATCTGCTTAGCCTTCCAAAAAATTTGCAGACTTTAATCAGAGACATAAGTGATAAGCAACTCCTATGTCGGCATGTTTACCGCTTAAAATATGTGAAGGTCACACCTATAAATCGTTAATTCCTATTTAATGGTTTGATATATTGATGCTGATTTAAGTTTATTTCATTCCTATCATAAATTGGAATCGAACGTATTAAGTTTTGAAATGATTTGATCAACAAATATACTATTAACGAAAAAGTAGGCAAATCGTAAACATTTCCTGAAATCTCGCAAAATTTTCTGAGCTTGGATCATACATGTATGTTGCTTTTTGAAACTTCACTTTCATTATACTTTGAAGTGAAACATCTGAAAATATTGTATCCTGAATGTTTTAGTGATAGGATTTGGAAGGTTTGAACTTGATATCTTTCATTCTTAAGTCGGTATACACAATTTAAATCAGGATGTGCATTTTTACTGAAAAACAGGGGACCGCGAGATAATACGAGACTTGAGGAAGTTGCTAATCTCTGTTATATAGGCTATGTCTCTGCTTTAATGGATCCATTTGTGGAATCTGTATGTGAGATAGCAGTAGTGCATTGTAATACTACTGTAGATCCAGAAAAAAATCTTAAAGGAGGTATACTTTACCAGAATTCTTTCCTTGTGGGTCTGGCTGGCTTTTTCAATGATCTCAGCTGCCTTCTACAATATATATATAAAAAAATATATTTTTTTATGCCTCATTAGTACATTTAGAGAAAAGTAATCAAAGAATTTTCTTCAACCTTGATGCATTTGTTCTGAGGGTTTTTTTTCAATTTGTGTACACTTAATGTATATCTATAAATGAATATAATTTTATATTGCAGAGTAAATCTACTTGGAAAGGAATTCATATGACACACTGTACTAGACACAGGTAGAACCTAAAGGTCCTATCCTATGAACTCAAGTTGCATACATTAAGTAACTTCTAAGCATTAAACCCACCCTCTTTTCCCTTGCTTTATCAGCAGCTATTTCTGCCTTGGTTCTAATGTCTCTCACTTCCTTCTGAGGTTTCTCTCCATCATCAGTATTTTTTGAATGTGATGATATTTGCTCAAAGACTTTCTTTGCATCTCTTTCTTTATCCTTTTTCTTCTTTCTATAAAAAATACCATCAAGTAGAAACATACATTCATATAAATTGTACATTAAATAACTGTCCCTCAAGGTTTAGTGTTACTTTTGCTCAAATTTTTGCTGGCTTGTCTCTACAGAGTGGACTGTTTTGTAACTGATTTGACATGTTCACTATAAATGCTGGCAATCATGACATTGAAGATGTGAATTTCAAACATTTCACTTTGCAAGGAATCAAAAGCTGTAAATAATGAGAACATAGAAAAGTGACACTAAATCTGGACTGGCAGTAATACTAGTGAGTGAATTCATCTAAGCTAACCTATGCCAATAATCAAAAAAGTTTTGTCTGTCATCTGTCCTAATATGTTCACATTCTTCTCTAAAAAGCCAAAGTCTAGCCTCAAGATCATAAACCAAGAATTAGGCTCAAGTCTGAATTTTGAATCTAACTAACTTGAAATAATTTTCATAAACAAATAAAATTTGTAGTATATGTTTGCATTCAATTTTTTTAAATAAACCTGGCAGCAGCTTTTTAAAACATCTGTCCGAGATAAATTTTAAGACAGCAGGTAAACAACATTTTCACTAAGCCTCGAGACCTGTTGTCACCAGGCATGACACAAATGTTTCTTGTATCCATCTGTTTTGTTTGAAAGAAAATCATTGTTCTTTACCATGAGTAATTTAATTTCGCTTGCAAAATTTCATACAATTTCATTTGACTTTAAAAACATTCTTTGTATAGTATAAACTAAGTTGTTGTTCTGTCACTTCTTGACATCCAAGAAATAATGTCACAATACATTTGGCTCTTTTGTTTCCATTTTGTTGTTACTACATTACTGATCCACATCATAATTACGATTTTCTTCAGAATTATTAATCAAATTACAATGTACATAAAATGCATTTTCCTAAATAAAATGATAAGAAATGAAAGTAGATTTTACTACGTATTACTATATAAAGTAAGTTGGGAGAGTTTACACTCTTCAGTAAACTGACCCATCTTCTCTATATTGTATGAAATGAGAAATTACTTTCATTCCTTAATTTGAGCAATACTGGAAATGACTATATTATACCTGTCACCAGAAAAATAAACCAAAATAGTTTTGAACCCAAAAATGAAATCCACCCATAGACAATTTTATAGAACTTTAAAAACTTCATTTTAGATTTTAGAGTTTTCAAATCCATTCTTATTCAACAGCTAAAAAAAAAAAATGCTGTTTACCTGAAGCAGTAAACATCTGAAAACAGATTAGTACTTTTATTTTTTGATATAAAGAAAAGCAAGATGTGATAAAATGTTTCAAGATATTGTGAAGGAAAATTAACCAGTTCTTAATCTGCTAAATTTAATTCATTCAATTTGAAGTATAAAAAGGAACATATATTCAAAATGTCTTTCATTAACTTCCTTAATTCACAAATTGATACAGAAGTTGGTCATTGTTTACATGATTATACAGTCGGACTGATTTAATGATCATAATCACTGATAGGCCTAATGGTTTTACATTTCTAGTAGGCCTAACTAGACCTATCATGTTTTCGTTTAATCTAAACTGAATAATCGGAGGACATTGTCCACTATTGAATCCTTTTTATCAATATTACACAAATTGTGAATATTTACTTCTTTATCTTGTGATCAGAAACACCCTTAAGTTTTAGTGATCCTCTCTGTACTGCATCATACTCCGACATATTGGGAAAATGTAAATAACGCAACCGGAAGTTATATCCAAACTACTCGATAAATTTATCTTCATTCCAGCTTTCAAAAACGTTTTTGCCCCCTCGGCCAAATGATAATTTTTTATGCACTTTTATAAATCTTTTATTTGTTAAGATATGATTCTTGCGTTGTTTTATTTTAATTCATTTTTTTAATCAGGTTTTCGAATGGATGTAGATCTACTATATCATTAAATTTATCGAGTAGTTTTGTATTTAGTGTTGCATGGCGGCATCCATGAACAGGTGATTGTGGTGTCTTCAACTTTTCAGAGTTTGGTGAATGGCTTCAATGAGACAGGCTTGAAATCCGCATGCGAGTGTGATGATGAAGACAAGCTTATCTTGTAAACTGACTGGATGCAGATGACAGGTAGTCAGTCTGAAGTTAAGGAGTCGAGATGAGGACACTTCTGGAGTATGAGAGTCAGATTTTCTTGGATGCATTCCATGAAGATGGATTACTTGTCATGGCTAAGTTTGTATAAAATTATATAGAATAGCCTTTTTAACTGATATTTTTTTAAATCTGGATTGTGAAATTAGTGATGTATGATATCACTTATTCTCTTTATAGAAGTGGACAGGCTGGATGTAGACTGTGGTCACTGTACCTCAGTCCGCTCACAGGAGTTTGAAATTTTATCAAGTCAATAAAATGCACTTGATTGACCAAGCCATGCGCTATGCGTAAGCATATGCTATGCTTACGCATAGCTCATGGCTTGGTCAATCAAGTGCATTTTATTGACGTTCTATTGATAAAATATCAAACTCCTGTGGCGGCCCACTAGCTTCTCTAAAGGGAATAGATATCACTAAGCCCTGGTATATTACACATGATCAAGAAATGTAATTTTCAATAGTAAATTTCATGTAAAACTACTGTTTTAAAAGCGATTAAACTCTTAATTCATTTCTGGTACAAATTTCTTTGAAAACTGTACAATTGAATTGTAAATCAAATGTTACATAGTTTTTCACAGTTGTCACTTTACCTGTGTCTAAAGTTTATTGTGTTAGTGAAAATGATGAAACTGGTGAATTACAATCTAGTGAAAGTTCCTGCTAGATGTATTTGATTACAGTAAATTTATTGTATCATCAAAATTCAAGTTCACTTTTTAAATCCTTACTAATTTTTAAGCTTCTCCGTGGCTGAGTGGTTAGAGCATCGCACTCAAAATCACACGGCTTCTCACCTCTGGTCAATGCGGGTTCAAATCCCGCTAGTGCCGGTAAGTGAGAAAGTTTCCCAGTTTACTTTCGGAAGGTCGGTGGTCTCTTCCCAGGTACATTGTATTTGGGTTCTCTCTTCCACCAATAAAAACTGGGCACCACCAGATAACTGAAAAATTGTTGAGTGTGGCAGAAAACAGCAAAACAAACAATCAACTCTTAGAATTATATTTCAAAATATCATAATTTCAATGAGGGACAGTCCTGACCTGGACTTCAAGGCCAAAATTTATGTTAGAATAGGAAAAACACTATTTAAGTCAACTTTTAAGATTAATTTCAGCATTGCAAATAAGAAAGTTAGGTTCAAATTGTAAATTTCAAAAATTCAAACATATATGCAGCAAATGAATAAACATGATAAATGAAAGTTGATATAAGAATTTGGCTCTTTTTTTCTTTGAAAAATTGTTGTCCCCTATCATCATGTAGGTCTTCTCTTCTGTTACGCTGATTTGATCCATAATTTAGAAATTGATTTTATTTGAAATATAATGGGGGAAATCATTTGTGTATATGATATTATGATCCTCATCATCTGTGCTCTATGTTTCATCATCTATAATTCTTGATGTATAAACTGTTCACATGTAACTCACCTTTCAACTTAACATAATTTATTGTCGAATTTGTACACACAGGCCCTCAACATTTTAAATATCTATGATAAAAAATTGTCTTCCTGTAAACATAATATTATGTTTACTGGAAGACAATTTTTTTATTAGATATTTAAAACGCCAAGTGCCTATGCTTGTACATGTCAGATTTAAAAACATTGGTAACATGGGGTAATTTCAGCATAATAGATTGTACTGATTGTTTAAAATTGCCACATGTGTCTATTGTTTTCTTACTCCTAGAATAACAAAAATAATAAATATACTCATTGAATATTACATATATAGCTGTTCCGAATTTTGATCTGAACAATGCTGACTTCACGTGACTGGTTTAATCAAATTTGATGTTGGACCAGTACTTGCCATAGACATCTAAATAGTGATTATACAGGCTCAACATTATCAGGACAAAATGTCCTCAATAATTAGCAACTGCCCTCTAAGCACAACTGAAATCAACAATATGGAGAAGTTGAAATTAACTTTTATCTCACAGTACAGCTGCATGAATTTTTTTCTCATATGACCACATGTTGTGATGAAGGATGAAACATGAGGTTGGGATGTGTATTGATGAACCTAATTGTTGCCCACTGCTCTCGGGCAGGGGCAGCAGTTTTGTTGCCCTGTACGATAAAATAACATAAGCCAGTCATAAATGTACATCAATAAAACTTGGTTATAGCGAAGTGCTAGGATGAGGGGTGTTGATTCTTTATTACAATAACACAATTTGTTTTGTGCAATAAGTACATAATGTTTTAAAACTACATGGAATGAAAATCACTTGACTGTAAGCGTGAATTTTTTATAAGCATGTTCGCTGTATTTTACAATAATTTTATTATAATAATGTAATGCATGTTAATATGATTTCACGGCTTTTGTAGAGGTCTTGGGATTGATAGAGTATTCCTGAACTTCCTGAAAGTGTACAGTGACCCTGCAAATCTTGTCCTTGTGTTAAATACCAATGCTAAAGAGGAGGTGAGAATATGTCTGTGACATCTGAAGTTTATAATGATGATAGATTTAATGGTAAGAAGATGATAGACAGAGATCAACAACTTAGCATTTTATTTACAGGAATATTTTACAGAACAACTTGAAAAGGAAAACTTAAAACCACTACCAAGAACCATTACTAATGAAGTTGGAGCTAATGAAAGGTTAAGTTCAGTAAAAATAGATAAATGTAAAAGTCTTTTTAATGGAAGATATAAAAATATTATTGAAAGACATGTTAACTCTCTCAGTCTTGTAAGGAGGCTCCTGATTTCGAAAGTCTATATCCCAACTGCCTGTACACTCCTAAAATCTCACTTAGGACAATTTTATCACAACATTGATTTTCTGAACACCCCCACCCCCAAAGCAGTTTTTAAATCATAGAGGTAACTTGATCTCTCTGAATTTCATTTACAATAGGGCATGGCTAGGATTAGTAGCTCTCTGGTGCACGAGGACAATGGTAATTGACATCATATTGTTGTGCAGTTATTAAAATGAATACCTTTGCACTTCAATTTCCTAGTACTAATATTGTCATTAATTTTAAAAATGCATTTTATATGCCCGTCATCAGATGGGACGTTTTATGCTGTGGTGCTGTCCGTTTGAGGTCATATTTTCCAGACTTTTTTTCCATAATGGATGTGTGTACAGCGATGATATTTGGTCACAATTCCTTTAGGGCTAAAAGTAGGTCAAACATTTTCTGGACTTTTTCGTTACGGATACAGGTCTTGCCCTGAAATTTAGTCACACGCTTCCTTTCGGAGAATGTAAGTTCAGTTTGCATTTCAGCTGGATTTCTACACTATGACCTACTTTAGGGCAAAAAGTAGGTCAAAGAGTTTTCCAGATTTTTTTTTCCGTTATGGATACAGGTATTGCCCTGAAATCTAGTCACAACCTTCCTCTCAGAGAAATACAAATTCAGTTTGCACTTCAGCTTGATTGCTGGTGCATCAATTAAGCTGAAATGCAAACTGAATTTGACCTACTTTAGGGCTAAAAGTAGGTCAAATGGTTTACTGGACTTTTTCTCATTATGGATACAGATATTGCACTGAAATTTTGTCATCACTGTCCTATGGGCATATGATGTACCATTTGCAGTACTCTTATTATAAGGAGTGTATGAAACAAAGTTGATATTTACGGAGAGAAAGTACAGAACCATAATGTGTACAGGGTAAATCCTTACTTAAACTTTGGGAGAAAAAGATTTTTAACTTCCACAGGTAATGCATCTCATTTTCTCAAGTAGATAGGACTCTTTATTCCCAACTTTCACTTGAACAAATTCATTAACTGTAGGACTGAATACATCACTATTTTCTCAACAACAAAAACACTGAAAAATACATTTTGAATAGATGTATATAAGTCCTACATTATTATCTTATTAATAAGTCTACTGTTGCTGCTGAGTCATCTCTGTTTTTACAATCCACAGATTCATATTGGAGGCAAACAAATAAACAAATATTTCACAACAACATCAGACTGATTGATGCTATTATTAATGTAGATGGTTCATTCTTCAGACTGGTTTTAGTATTAACATGGTATAACTAGATAGCAATTTGATAATATCTATTTTATCAGATCAAAGGATCTGATTTTAATCAGATTGGATTGAAACTATAGATATGATAGGGGGGAAAACTGACAAACCTCTGTATTTTCATTTGGAGGATCTCTAAGTAAACAACAGAAAATATTACTGAAATTGCATGAAGGGGCACATTCTAAAGTTAACATGTCTGTCATAGATATTTAAAGAAGATTACAGGGAAATATTAATGAATTGTTTATTTTTAGTAATACATTGTTAGATATAAAGTTGGATGCTAGTATTAAGCAGAGTGTCTTACTGATCCATTTTTATATTGTAGACAGAAAGTTTATCTTCAGGGAGGTGTCCTTTTTCTGACCTCCAGAATTCTGGTTGTTGACTTGCTGACAGAGCGGGTCCCTGTAGAGCACATCTCTGGCATACTCGTGTATAAAGCTCACAGGTGTGGTTCCTAGGGAGTATACAGAAACAATGCCTGTCAGTTATTCAGTGATTATATATCCATATCACAGAAATTAATTATTTTTTTAATTATTTAGAATTGTAGAATCATGTCAAGAAGCCTTTATCCTACGCTTGTACAGACAAAAAAACAAGGTATACAAGCTTACAGTATATCACAAAGTTTTACTTACATTTAGCTACATTACTTACAGTACATTAAAACAAAATTAGGGAATATATTGGATCAGTTTTTGTGTCCAGGCCATAATGATATGTGTTTTATATTAATTTCGGTTGACCTTGTTAGTGCTAGTGTTACCTAGTTTGTACATACTCCAGTGAAACATGATCAGCAAACAATTTCATCATGAAATGATTGTTTTATTCATTCCATCTAACATCTTCCCAAGTCAAGGGTGTCTGATCCCCTCAGCACCACATAAATGTGTTTATGTGGAGCGGAGCGTGTGTGTATATATGTTTTAATTTTACCCATTTACCCACTCGTTAATTTTGTTTTAATGTACGTAACCTAGATATAACACTTTGAATAAACCAGATCCAGTATATGTTGTGAAACCGAACCATGGCTGATTTTTTCATGGTACTGAATACATGGATATTTTTGCATAGTGCTATTTTTGACATATACATTTGGAAAAATGATTTTACTTAGTTATAAATTTATCAAAAGATGTTTTTGCTACTTGAAAGGAATGAATGAATATTCAACCAATTTTAAATTCACCAATTTAGCATTAGGGCAAATTGGTAAAAAATATAAAGCAGGCAAAAATTTCAAATGTATACAATATTGATAATGGGTTTTTGTTGCAGCCCTATTATAATAGATATGATATTAGCCGGACAAATTTGATTGTGTCATGATCCTAACTCAAGGTCATTTTGGCAATAAAAAGGTCTCGAAAAAAATTAATGCAAAATTTTCTACGAACCATATTTGAGTAACATTAAAGGTTAATTGATGGCACAAAGTTTGATTTATATAGCGTAAGGGCATCTCATGATCCACAACCATGGCCATTGATACAAGATGAAGAATATTTGTCAGACTATAAACTTTGCATTGCATGGGTTGTAAAAATGGAATAAATATTTCAGACTGGTTTCATCAAAGCTTTCTCAGACAGCCCCTATTCCTTCACCACAGGATATTCTCATGTAGAAAGGACAATGAAAAACTTATTTGTCAGAAATCTTTATCTGTGGCCACGTTTCCATGCCAGCATTGTGGCGAATCTAGAGCATCATAAGGTATAGTCATTTTCTTATTAATGAAAGACAAAGCATATATATGATATATGGGCAAGTGTCAATTATTACAAGGTTCCAATTATCCCCATTTTGGCTTTTCTAAGGTAATGTTGGCAAAGATGACATTGCTGCCCTCTATTTTACTGAAATATACTTTAGCTCACAAAATTTGATATCTGAAAGTTTTCTGGAAGTTTATATTGAAAAGCAGTGAATATGCCATATACATCTCTATAAGTTGCATATTTCATTGGGAGGGATTCACTTTGTGACCTAATTTTGTAACATCAACCTAGATATAGACATAATTTATATGCATTGTGAACTTTGTGGTTTTGTCAATGTTTCATTTGCCCCTGCTTAAACTGGTAAGATTTAGAAACTCCAGAAGCTGAAAATAGTGGTAAACATACATGTATAATAAATAGTGAAAGTAGTGAGGTTGTAAAGTATGTTTGTAGTGCATAGCTTGCATGAATGTAAACATGAACTTTTGCAAAATTATACTCTTATCAATAAAATCTTTAAGGAAATAATTATGAATTGTATTCTTATTAATTAATCTGTAAGCAAATACTGATTAATGATTGTGGAAAATGATATTTATTCAAAGTTACATGGGTACTAAGGATTAAATTTTATTGTTTCCAATCTATAATGGTGATACATATTAACTTGTGCAATGTAAACTTATAGATTTCATCACAGATGAAAGGAATAGTTTGAAATTTGTAAGTTTTGGCACTGAATTTATCGATTGTCAATATTGGAGTAAGGACGTATCACACTAGATTGATTCATTATACTGGATGATCATATGTAAAGACTGAATGGTAGTTATGCCCCCCTTCAAAGATGAGGGGCATATTGCTTTGCACCTGTTGGTCGGTAGACCACATGTTGTCTGCTCAATATCTTGAGAACCATTCACTTAATCGAAATGATATTTCATATGTCGGTTCGTTATGAGTAGAAGAGGACCCCTATTGTTTGTCAGGTCAAAAGGTCAAGTGTTGATCCACTCTGGACATAGGAAGATACTGTCCGCTCAATATCTTGAGAAACTTTTCCTTGACAGACATTAAACTTGGTGCACTGATACATTGTGAGGAGTAGATGACCCCAATTGATTTTGAGGTTACATGGTCAAAGGTCAAGGGTCAAACTAGACATAGGAATATACTTTCCGTTCATTATCTTGAGAACCCTTTGTTTGACAGACATCAAACTTATTATACTGGTACATCTTAAGATGAAGATGACCCCTATTGATTTTAAGGTCACATGGTCAAGGGTCAAGAGTCAAACTGGACATAGGAATATACTGTCCACTCAATATTTTGAGAACCCTTTGCTTGACAGACATCAAACTTTGTACACTGGTACATCTTCAGGAGGATGATCCCTTTTGATTTTGAGGTCACATGGTCAAGGGTCAAACTGGACATAGGAAGATACTGTCATCTCAATATCTTGAGAAGCCTTTGCTTGACAGACATCAAACTTGGTACACTGGTACATCTTGAGGAGAAGATGACCCTACTGATTATCAGGTCATGTGGTCAAAGGTCAAGGGTTAAACTGGACATAGTAATAATGAACTACAGAATGTAGATACTTTAATCTCCTCTACCACATACATTCCCAACTACCAATGGCAATAAGATACTGAATTTGCCAACTAAGAAAGATTGACCATAATAGGGATGATTTCTCCTTCACTAATGCTTTTTAGAGCCCTGTGGTGTTTTTGAGGTATATTCTTGGGTATTCTGTTGGTTAGGTTGATGTGGTGGAGATCCAGGTTCAGCTGACGTCTGCTACCTTGGCCTGTCAGACAGCTATGTTGGATCTGATCAATGCTTGTATTCAGGAACTGAAGCGCTGCACCACTGCTGTATGTATGAAAATTCAAACATTGCAGGGTTTTTTTCAGCTGATGTGGTTTATATTTTTTGCATGTAAGAAAATTGGGGATACTTTTGTTATGGTGCAACTTTAATTATACTTCCTGTTGTAGAGGGTATACTGAAATCGCAATGTCAGCAATTAGGGCTGTCTCACCTTATAACAAATGGAATACCAGCCATATTTGTTGATATAACATGTTACTGAATACTTCTTTGAAAAATTTAGTAGATGCTGCATCTGACCTACATTTTGTGCTTGATTTACTCTGGTTAAGGATAGCATTTAAACCTTTTTTCACCTTATGGCAAGTGGAAGACACACCAGATCCGCTTGTATAACACATCTTGGGCTGCTTCATCCTATTCCGGAAGCTGATGTACATTTTGTACTTCAGTGACCCAGTAACGACAGCTTTTAAATCTGTCTTCACCTGTGACAAATACAATGCTAACCAAACTTTCTCATACGATGCACCTTGGGATGCTTCTTCCAACTCATGGTCTGCATTAACCCTGGTTAAGGGCAGTGTTTAGGTCTGTTATCATCTTAGAGCCAGTAGAATACAAACCAGACCTACTCATAGGACACAGTTTGGGAGGCTTCTCTAACTCATTGTCTGGATGCAGTATCTGACCTACATCTTATGTGTTGTTAAATTCTGGTTAAGGATAAAATTTAGGTCTTTTCCCATCATATCATAGGTGATATATTAACAAAACTTTCATTTGGCTACAGATTCTCTGTTGAATTTATTTATGTCTATTACCATCTTACAGCAAGATTTACATAAATTTCAGATGATTTAGAATGCTTAAATTAAGAACACAAAAATTCCGATTTATAAAATTTTGGTATGAGCAATGCAATAATTTTGCAAGGAATGAATTGTTGATTTAGAAGACTCTATTAGACATTATTTAAAAAGAATAATAATATATGTTGTTCAAATATAGTAGTTCTTCAAATATACCCACTGGGGTATTATTTAGTCCCATTATGAATTGGTGGATAGATATACACATATTAACATTGTGGAGGGGAAAGGAGAGTTTCAAATTGCAAAATTAGTTTTTAAAAGACCTGTGCAGTTGCACTATTGCAGTTATTTTCCTATTTAATACTGGTTATTTCAGAAGGCCATGTGGAAGAAATGAATTTTGGTATGAAATGAATTCTGTTTTGGTAGATTGAAGCAGAAGAGGTTACAGTGGAAAACGCGATTGGGAAAGCTTTTGACAAAACTATCAGATTCCAGTTAGATCCAGTTTGGCATCAACTCAGTGCCAAAACACGTCAGTTGGTGTCGGATCTAAAAACTCTCAGGCTTATTCTCAGGTGGGTTATTTCTGTAAGTCACAGAAAATGTTTGTGTTGGGCATTAAACTTTCTACCATTATGATGCGTTTCCTCAGTAAGACATTTTTAAAGCCTTATCATTATTGTGTACTGGTATTTATTTTGCAGGCACATGACTCAGTATGACAGTGTTACCTTTTATAGCATGGTAAATTCTGTAAAGTAAGTTGTCATAACTAATATTTTCAAAAAATGTTTGTGTAAAATTATGCAAGAAATCGGCATTCAATGCATCAATTTTATTTTTTTTAAATCAACATTGCAGAATGATTTCATATACCAGGTACTAATCATTTTAGGACAAACGAGAAAGTGTTTGGTCAGAACACAGGCTGGTTGTTTTTGGATGCTGCAGACAGCTTATTTGTTGTAAGTATATACTTGGTAAACTTCAGTGTATTGACTGCATGCCCTGATTTCACTCATCAACAGAAAAGAAATTGTGTGTCTTCTACTGTGCAGTTTATTCTCATGCCCCCTGATATCCAAGGTCAAATGACATTTTGTTTTGTTCTGTCTAACTGTCGCCAACTTTAACCTTGGTCATATCTTTTTGAATTATTCTAGATAAAGACTTCATACTACATGTAGGTGAACTGAATAGTCAAGGTCAGATATTAAGTTCAGGGTTAAATATTGGCTGTGCTTGTGAGCATAATGTTTAAACACAATACATCTAATGTATAATTCTGCAAGATATATGCCTGACATTTGAGTTTTGTTGTTGTTGTTGTTGTTGTTGTTTTTTGGTTTTTTTTATTTATTCTTTTTCCATATTCACATAATCATCAGTAATAGTAATGAAGATACATATTAATCATTTTATACATTCTCACACCATCTCACACTCTTTCACACTACTATCATACAACATTATTGGTTGAATATTTCTTATTCTAGGTTACAGATCAAAAATAGTTTTCCAGTTTTCCCAAAGTCTGTCAAATTTCAAAACTTCACATGATTTAATTGCTACAAATTTTTCAACTTTGTATTTGAAAAAAAGATAATGTATCAGCCCAGTAATATGAGAAGTTTTGTTTTGTTTTGAACAATTGAAAATATATTGTTTGGTATACAGAATTATGAAATTAACAACTTTATTACACAAACTGAGAGGCGTTTCACCAAAAATAACATTAGTAACATTAAAACCCAATTCTTTTTTATGTTTTTCTGAAAATATGCATGCTAAGATTATTCCAAAGTGATAGAGTATCAGAACAAGATATAAACATATGTTGTATTGTTTCTACATTTTCTTTACAAAATGAACAACAGTCATCTGAAATGATACTGATTTTCTTGAGGTAATATTACCTGACATTTGAGTTTGTTTTCAATTTTTAGAATGCCAAGGAACGGGTATTTGGTCCGGAGAAAAGTAAAATCAGTGACAAGGAGAAAACTGAAGAAGGTAGAAATTAATTACAGTTATACATTTATATGAAAAAGATTCAAACTTAGAATTGTTACTGACCACTTAAGTTGACTTTCTGATATGATAGGATAATAAGATGTGAAACTAGTAATTGTTCCTGCTAGGTTCTATTATATATACATACTTTCTTGACAGAGCCAGTTTTGGAGGAATGCCCAAAATGGAAGGCATTGAGGGACATTTTAAAAGAAATTAAAACAGAAAATAAGAAACTTGATCCAGAAGATGAAGCAGGAGCTGTTCTTATAGCGGCAGAGGATGACAGGACGTGTAGCCAACTGAAGGAGGTGAGTAGATTTGTTGTAGTACTAGCTGAGGATGACAGAATGTGTAACCAACTGAAGGAGGTGAGTAGATTTGTTGTAGTACTAGCTGAGGATGACAGGATGTGTAGCCAACTGAAGGAGGTGAGTAGATTTGTTGTAGTACTAGCTGAGGATGACAGAATGTGTAACCAACTGAAGGAGGTGAGTAGATTTGTTGTAGTACTAGCTGAGGATGACAGGATGTGTAGCCAACTGAAGGAGGTGAGTAGATTTGTTGTAGTACTAGCTGAGGATGACAGAATGTGTAACCAACTGAAGGAGGTGAGTAGATTTGTTGTAGTACTAGCTGAGGATGACAGGATGTGTAGCCAACTGAAGGAGGTGAGTAGATTTGTTGTAGTACTAGCTGAGGATGACAGGATGTGTAACCAACTGAAGGAGGTGAGTAGATTTGTTGTAGTACTAGCTGAGGATGACAGGACATGTAACCAACTGAAGGAGGTGAGTAGATTTGTTGTAGTACTAGCTGAGGATGACAGAATGTGTAACCAACTGAAGGAGGTGAGTAGATTTGTTGTAGTACTAGCTGAGGATGACAGGATGTGTAGCCAACTGAAGGAGGTGAGTAGATTTGTTGTAGTACTAGCTGAGGATGACAGGATGTGTAACCAACTGAAGGAGGTGAGTAGATTTGTAGTAGTACTAGCTGAGGATGACAGAATGTGTAACCAACTGAAGGAGGTGGGTAGATTTGTTGTAGTACTAGCTGAGGATGACAGAATGTGTAACCAACTGAAGGAGGTGAGTAGATTTGTTGTAGTACTAGCTGAGGATGACAGAATGTGTAACCAACTGAAGGAGGTGAGTAGATTTGTAGTACTAGCTGAGGATGACAGAATGTAACCAACTGAAGGAGGTGAGTAGATTTGTTGTAGTACTAGCTGAGGATGACAGGATGTGTAGCCAACTGAAGGAGGTGAGTAGATTTGTTGTAGTACTAGCTGAGGATGACAGAATGTGTAGCCAACTGAAGGAGGTGAGTAGATTTGTTGTAGTACTAGCTGAGGATGACAGAATGTGTAACCAACTGAAGGAGGTGAGTAGATTTGTTGTAGTACTAGCTGAGGATGACAGGACATGTAGCCAACTGAAGGAGGTGAGTAGATTTGTTGTAGTTCTAGCTGAGGATGACAGGATGTGTAGCCAACTGAAGGAGGTGAGTAGATTTGTTGTAGTACTAGCTGAGGATGACAGAATGTGTAACCAACTGAAGGAGGTGAGTAGATTTGTTGTAGTACTAGCTGAGGATGACAGAATGTGTAACCAACTGAAGGAGGTGAGTAGATTTGTAATAGTACTAGCTGAGGATGATATGACATGTAATCAACTCAGAAGGTAGAATTTTTTTGTAGTACCTTGTTGACATTGAAATAATTTGTTTTGCTAACCAGTTCTCTCAGAAGTGTTAAATGCAATGAATCTTGTATGGTTGATACTTACAGGTTCTATGTGATGGGTCCAGAAGTATGATGATAAGACTATACAATAAATATTTGGCTCAGAAGGGACAAAACCTAGAGGATGAAGCTGTGAGTAACTTTATGATAACGTTATCAAAATAGGTGACTATTTATTTTGTTGTGTAACAAAAAGGTCTTTATATTTAAAGATATATAAGATTTATAGTGTGTTGGCTGTTACATAGATCACTTAATAAACAGTGAACATGTATTTATTTTGTGGTAATTGAATGTTTATTGGTATATTTCAGAAGAAAACCAGACAGGAAAAGATAGCCAAGATGAAATCAACCAAGAGACATAAAACGAAAGCTACAGAGCTGACACTCACACAGATGGTAGGGGAAACAAACAAGGAGAGCCATACAGAGGTGCAGGTGGGGCAATTTTGATTTTTTTCACCTTTCATTTTACATCTGCCAATGAGTGTGTGTAGCACTGTTAGATGAATTAAACTGTTTGGCATTTTATCTTAGTTGTATAAAATTGTTGGCATATAACTTATTTGTATAAAACTGTTGGCACTTTATTTTAGTTGTATAAAACTGTTGGCACTTTATCTTAGTTGTATAAAACTTTTGGACCTTTATCTTAGTTGTATTAAACTGTTGGCACTTTATCTTAGTTGTATTAAACTGTTGGCACTTTATCTTAGGTGTTTTGTACAAAACTGTTGACACTTTATCTTAGCTGTATAAAACTGTTGGCACTTTATCTTAGTTATATAAAACTGTTGGCATTTATCTTAGTTGTATAAAACTGTTGGCACTTTATCTTAGTTATATAAAACTGTTGGCATTTATCTTAGTTGTATAAACTGTTGGCACTTTATCTTAGTTGTATAAACTGTTGGCACTTTATCTTAGTTGTATAAAACTGTTGGCACTTTATCTTAGTTGTATAAAACTGTTGGCACTTTATCTCTATGAATTGGTGCATGTATGAGCTAGCCTTGTGTTGAAAGTTATACTGTGGATATTATGCTGTGACTAGTAAGAAATTTTTCATTAGAATGGAAATTCCGTGGAGAAGGAAACTTCTGCATCCTCAGTGGATGCTTACTATGGCATTGTTGAGGAACCCGTCACTATTCTTCACCCCCTCCATGGAGGCACAGACCCTAATGGTCTATCCAAAACCCTGCAGGAAGTACAGCCCAGATATGTGGTTCTGTATGATGCAGACATGCAGTTTGTTAGGGAACTAGAGGTTAGTATGTTTAAATGGTCACAAAGACTTGATTTCTTTAAAAAGTTGGTCATTGTACCTGTACATTATACATGTAGTGGAATCAAAATTATGGTTAATGTAATCTGACATCTATTAAATAATTTTACTGATTTTTACTTCTTTTAAAAGGAATGGATTTTTGGTTCTTTGATAACTGTTCATCCCCATCTTGCATGTATTTTGTCCATTTTCCACTTATCCAAAACTTGGACAAATTATGATTTTCTCATCTCTCTAAAGTAGCAAAAAACAACTTCTTTATTTTTTTAATGTGTTTTGGCAAAAAATTTACACCGCATGAAATTTCCCTCGGATGCAGTAGTTAATTACTATAGGTGGGAGTCCTATAGTGATCAGCCTGTGCATGTGTTTGGTGGTGCATTGACAGTTTGATGGACTTTTCTTGGCTATCCCTGTAGCTATTGATTTGAGAATGTGTACGTGAACATATATCAATAAGTTACAGATCATAATTAAGTTTGGGCTTTCTTGACTTATTTTTTAAAAAGTCATGAACCTTAAACTTAGCTTATAACACATATTTGACAGTTTTCCAGACTCTTTTTTGGCTATCCCTGCAGCTATTGAATTGAAAATTAATTTGAACATATATCTATGGGTTACAGATTAAGTTTGAGTGTGGGCTTTGTTGACCTTCTCTGAAAGAGTTATGGACCTTGAACTCAGCAAATAATGCCACAAAGTGGGGCCATTACAATGATATCTTGTTAGGATTTAATCCTTCATTATTGTATAACCTTTGGAATCCTTTACAAATATAAATGCCTATCAGGTTTACCGAGCCAGCCGCCCAGGAAATCCATTAAGGGTGTACTTCATGATGTACACTGGTTCAGTAGAGGAGCAGAGGTACCTGACCACACTCAGGATGGAGAAAGAGGCGTTTGAGTACCTCATCAGGGAGAAAGCTGTAAGTATGCAGTCTTAATTGACATTTTTAGTATAAATGGGAACTAGGAAAGGACATTTGCTCAAAACATGTGAAGTACCTAGAGCTGCAATGGTTCCCCAAATGCCCAAGTTGTTTGGTTTGGTTTTAGTTCCATTTTATCAGATTTCGGTTCGAGTCCGGTTTGTTTGATAGAATATGTTTAGTAAAAATGGCATCAAAATCAAAAGTTTTGATGCATTGTAACTTTCTAACAAAGGACATTGTATTTGACAAAATGATTACTGTATAAAATATGTCACAACTGAAATATTCAACTGGATCCACTTTAATCCATGATCAAGCATTTGTCACAGAAGCATAGGATAATTGTTGAAATGAGCACGAATGACCATGCTGTTGTAACTGTAGCAGATCTACCACTGACGACAAGTCTCAATCTGTGGCTTGTGAAAGGAAACCTGATTTCAGCCCCAAGGGCTTGTTTGTCAAGTGACTGAGTGGACCAACTGCAGTCTATGTGAAAGTCACCGGACTGTCGATTTTTTCCGGTAAAATTCATGTCGGGTCAGTAGAAAAAATCCGGATACAGGACCGAATGTCTGCTGAAAATATAAGCACCAGTTGCCATTTTTCCCCCTTCTCACTGCTTTTAAAAACAACTTTTGAAATTAAAAGAATCTGAAATCTCGTAAATTTGCATGAATAAAATATTTTCCCCTATGATTATTAGATATGCTTTGCTAATCTGTCATTTAATATGTACAATGTTGATTTCACCCTAACACTGAGAGAAATGTTACATGTCACGTAAAGATAAACTGCAATGATCTGGCGGACCATATTCTGTTGGTATCTGAGTGGTGAGAATGCTAACTCACAACACAGTAGTGATTTAAATCTCTGTGCATAAAAATCCACATGTTCTGCACATCACTCGGATGCCATATTTGTTGGGGTTTTTTTTTTGGTGTGTGCAAAATCTGAACCGAACCGAATTCCAGAATTTGTAATTCGAATCCAATGGTACGAAAATTTTCGGTGCATCGCACAGCCCTAAATTCTTTTCTTTCCATGCAAGAAATCACATTATACACTCCTTTAATGTAAGAAATCAAATTATACACTACATAATTGTTTTAATTTTATTTGATTCAATTTTGAATTTGTTACAGTTGCTTGATATTCCATAATTTAATCTTATTGGGAGAAGTTCGGTCTGGCAAAAACTTGCTTGGTCTGGTAAAATTTATATTTTCACAAGACCGTTTGTCTTGTAAATATTATAGACTTTCACGTAGACTGCAACGGATTTTTATGCCCCCACCACAAAGTGGTCAGGGCATATAGTTTTACCCTTGTCCATCCTTCTGTCCTTCCGCAACACTCATTTTTCTGGACTTTTTTTCTAAACGCCTTGAGATATTGAATTGATTTTTTGTATGCAGGTGTATATTGATGAGTTACAGACCGAATCTGAGTTTTGTTTGGTTCATTGATTTTTTTATGGAGTTGTGTCCCTTTAACTTAGAAATATTACTGTTAAAAAACTACCAGTTTTATAGACTGTTTTTCTAAACGCCTTGAGTTATTGAACTGATTTTTTGTATGCAGATGCATATTGATGAGTTACAGATCGAGTTTGAGTTTTGTTCTAGTTCGTTGATTTTGATGGAGTTGTGCCCCTTTAACGTAGAAAAATTAATGTATTTATTTCATGGCTGTTAAAACATATTAAGGATTGTTGTTGAGTTCTTCATTGTACTAAATGTGTGTAACATACAATCTGAATACCACATTCAATGATATACTTCGATGGATTTTCTACATTTGACTTGACTGCAGGTGGGGGCATTCCTGTCGTGCCGACACATCTAATTTTTTTTTAAACTCTGAAGTTGATGAAAATAATAATTAGTTTTGTAGTTACTATGAAAGGCATTATTGTTGTTTAGTGCAGACTAATTATTTTTCTTGTACACTGTAGCAGATGTTTTTCTAGTCAATAACCCCTTATAGTCATCCTTAATCTGCATAATTTTTAAAAAAGGTTCAGTATTTTAATTTTTTTCCTCAAAATGGAAAAATTCAACTGATTTTCCAATGTGAATAGAGCAGAATATTGGACCATGAGAAAGTACTGATAAATTCCTGGGGTTGGGGGTTGGGGTGGAGGTTGGGGGGTAATCGACTTTCTGACAAAAACATACCTGAAATGTATTAACGATTTCTATATTTGCTTTGTGTAAATAAATAAACAACAAACAAGTTAACATCATTTACGTACTAATGTGGTACATTTTTTGCGGGAATATGTCATGTAAAGAAGACGAAGGAAGAGGCTATCAAGATATTTGAAGACTATCGATACCTGCTACAAATTTTGTCCAAGCTGTTACTTTTTTGTCTTTTACAGTAGGCTTTTGATATTTGACATGTACTGATAAGTGATAATCTCGTGCAGATCTATGTGCAGGGTACCATGGATGGTGACCTTATGTTCACATAACTTTTGAAGCTTTTATGAGTAAATTCTTCGAGCAAATGTTTCGTGTTCCTAGTTTGTGACCTTGAAATTCCACAGATATCTAGTTAAGCATAATACTTATGCATGTAAATTTTGTTTTACCATACTTTATAGATTAAGAATTAAAACTCATAAGATGGTGCTGTATATACCCCACTCCCCCCTCCTTATTGAGTGGACTCTGAGGCCCTTGAGGCATATGATTTTCATATTGCATTACAATGTCACATTGGGCGGGACATTCATGTCCTATGGACATATTTCTAGTTATGTAATATGTACAGTTGTCTGTAGAACATAGTAATACATGGATAAAATCATTTCATTATGTAATAGGTATAATTGTTTGTAGAACATGGTGATACCTGAAGAAAGGGAAGGTAAATTAGAAGATGATCCAAATCTGTCAAGGGACACAACTCCTGCTAATGCAACAGTAAACACACGTAAAGGAGGAGCACCACAGGTCCCAACACAACAAAAGGTAGTCATAGTTACTTATTATGCCCCCCCTTCAAAGAAGAGGGGCATATTGGTTTGCACCTGTCGGTCGGTAGACCACATGTTGTCTGCTCAATATCTTGAGAACCATTCACTTGATGATAATGATATTTCATATGTGGGTTGGTTATGAGTAGAAGAGGACCCCTATTGTTTTTCAGGTCAAAAGGACAAAGGTCAAGGGGTCAATCTAGTCTGGACATAGGAATATAATGTCTGCTCAATATCTTGAGAACCCTTTTCTTGAAAGACATCAAACTTGGCACATTGGTACATCCTAAGGAGTAGATGACCTTATTGATTTTGAGGTCACATGGTCAAAGGTCAAGGGTCAAACTGGACTTAGGAATATACTGTCCATTCAATATCTTGAGAACCCTTTGCTTGACAGACATCAAACTTGGTACACCGGTACATCTTCAGGAGAAGATAACCCCTATTGAATTTGAGGTCACATGGTCAAAGGTCAAGGGTCAAACTGGACATAGAAATATACTGTCCGTTCAATATCTTGAGAACCCTTTGCTTGACAGACATCAAACTTGGTACACTGGTACATCCTAAGGAGTAGATGACCCCTATTGATTTTAAGGTCACATGGTCAAGGGTCAAACTGGACATAGGAATATACTGTCCGTTCATTATCTTGAGAACCCTTTGCTTGACAGACATCAAACTTGGTACACCGGTACATCTTCAGGAGAGGATGACCCCTATTGATTTTGAGGTCACATGGTCAAAGGTGAAGGGTCAACCTGGACATTGGAATATACTGTCCGCTCAATATCTTTAGAACCCTTTGCTTGACAGACATCAAACTTA
This sequence comes from Ostrea edulis, assembly GCF_947568905.1. NCBI lineage: Eukaryota > Metazoa > Mollusca > Bivalvia > Ostreida > Ostreidae > Ostrea > Ostrea edulis. Next base: position 54,723,875 of record NC_079167.1, read on the forward strand.
GTACAGTGGTGTATATTCAGGAGAAAATGACTCCTATTGATTTTGAGGTCACATGGTCAAAGGTCAATGGTCAAACTGGACATAGTAATATACTGTCCAATCAATATCTTGATAACCCTTTTGCTTGACAGACATCAAACTTAGTACACTGGTACATCTTCAGGAGATGACCCATATTGATTTTGAGGTCAAAAGTCAATTGTTGAACTGGACATAGTAATATATTATTGTCTCCTTTATTTTAAGAATTATTTGCTTGATTGACACCAAACTTGGTACACTGGTACAGTATAAGGAGTAGATGACCCCTATTGATTTTTAGGTCACATGATCAATTCACTCTTGACATAGGAAGATATTGTCTTCTGAATATTTTGAATTGATGATACTACTATCAATTAAATAATGTGTATGTATAACCGTTTTCAATTTTGCACCATGGGGGGCATATGTGTTTTACAAACATCTCTTGTTGGTCATTTAGAGGTGCAGCATGTTTACTTTTGTATATTGCTGTTTATTCACAAGAACTTCATATGCTTGTAAAGAAGTAGGTACAGTTTCTACAGTCATCTGGCCCAAAATATTGATGATTTCACTTGGAGCTCAAATCTTGGCATTCAATTAAGGAATAGTTTAGCAAACCCAAAATTCACTCAGTTTGATCAGCAAAATGATTTGTGTCATATGACGAGAGCTTGAAGTTGGCATAAAATTGCAAAAATGCCATTTTCAATGAAAATATCCACAAATTCAGGTGGTTTTCCTTTTAGAAAACATACAGCGCATGCGTCGAGCAAATTCATATTTGATATCTCAAAATAATACACAATATATGTCATTTTCATTTTGCTCGACAAATGCGCACATCTTTTCCTGAGCAATAATTTGTATGACATTTGACAGTTTTCAGGCTTATTTTGAGAAAAAGGCGGGAAATGTCTTATTCATGATGTCATAATGCTATCCATTTAGGACTATCATTCTGATTTTGTTGACATAGTATACCTGGCATTTATTTTACTTTCTTAAAACGCTGATTAAGGTTAATTCCAGACACATTTTGTAGAGAGAAATTTTTTGGGCCTTTTTATGTATACAACCGTACCTTGTTCTTTGTCAAGTTGTTGAAATGGTTAAGGAAGGCTTTCAGTTATGATTTTGTATTTGATATTGTGATGAGCAAGTTACACAGTGGGGTTAAGGTGTCCCGAGTAAAATAACAAGTAATAACAGCATATTCGTATAAAAGTAAAATTCTTTCAAGCGTCGCATATTTTTAGTAAAAATCGTTTGTCAATACATTAACAAACATCGTATCACGTGGGGAAATCCTTTGCTTACCTATTACGTCGTCATACAAGTGACGTAGAGCTATTTTTATCCGCTAGACTTTTAGTTGTTTATCACCTCGGTACAGGTGAAAGATGCACTCAAATCATTTGCAGTTTGGGCTTGATATGTCGACATTGATATGGTAAATTTAAAGAGTGATACGGATCAGTACAATATCCTCTCAAATATAGCAATTTCCATAATCTCAACTCAAATGTTGGGCATTTTCCACATTCACATCCAAATCGTATCTAAACGAGGCAAAATATTGTACCTTCCGTATCAAAATCCTAAATCTGCATTTAGTTACCTTTCTGAATATGCTTAGGTCGAAATAAAATATCGTCATCTTTCACCTGTAATGAGTCGATATGTACATGCGTTGGTTTTCTTTATTCCAAATGACTATACACATCGGGGGTGATATGAAGGTCACAAAGTGATGTAAAGATTACTTTACAGTCTTTCGTGCACATACTATATATAAATATATGAGACTTATATATTATCGAAGAAATTTGGGGGGGATCATCTGACAAACAGATTAAAACACATACAGCTTGAACACTAGATAACGGCAATAAATAGCGAGAAAATATTATGACATTTTCCCCACAATACAACTATAGACCTGTACGTCGTGACGTACTTTTATATTGTGACGTCATACATATAGTATGAAGTGCACCGAGGTACATTTTTTGATGTTTGTTTTAACTTACTCGGGACACCTTAACCCTGCTGTGTAAACATTCTTGTAAATTACAGATAGATATAGCAAGGCAAAATTGCAGAAATAAAGTTTTAGTGAAATATACAAGTGATTTACAGTGATTGACAGTGTAAAAATGTTGTGAATTGTAAAAATTGCTTATATTTATGGTTCTAGGGGACCAAAATTACATTTGTTGTGTCAAAATGATTGAAAAATTGTTATTCTATATATAGCATGTTTTGTTTGTTTTACATCTAATTAAGAATTTTTCACTCATTTTGTGACATCAACAACTGTAAGGTGCATGGTGCTCAGGGTCTTAACAGTGGGTGGTCTTTATGGTGCCACACTTACCTTGACAAATGACCTTGGTTTTTTAAGATCTCATTCGAAAGACCCGTAACTCTCACATCTAAATGCCAAATATTTGGCAAGGGAGCAGTTACTACCTATTTTTACATCTTAGGTTTGACATAGTGAAGGTATGAGGAGTGCTCGAACCCTTGATCTTCCAGTCACAAAGCGAACAGTCTAACCACCGAGCCACTACCGAATACTGTGGAATCATTAGATTTCGAAGGGGCTCAATTTTTGTGGATTTCGAGGGTACCCCAATCCCATGAATTTCAAACCACATTGAAATACACAATTTATGTTTTAATATCCAGAAACCATATCCATGAAATTTCATCCCAATAAAAGTGTCAAATATTGACAATCCTCGACAATTGGTCCCCACAAATTTAAATGTTTCCATTGTAACATGTAGTTCATATGATTGTGCTCATGAAGGATTGAAATTCATTGTCATTTTTTCATACCTCAAAACCAATAAAATTTAGACCCCCAGGATAATGACTTTACAATGTTGTGTGATCATGTGTACAGTGTTACTGGTATTATAGAGTCACATGATCATGTGTACAGTGTTATTGGTATTATAGAGTCACATGATCATGTGTACAGTGTTATTGGTATTATAGAGTCACATGATCATGTGTACAGTGTTACTGGTATTATAGAGTCACATGATCATGTGTACAGTGTTATTGGTATTATAGAGTCACATGATCATGTGTACAGTGTTATTGGTATTATAGAGTCACATGATCATGTGTACAGTGTTATTGGTATTATAGAGTCACATGATCATGTGTACAGTGTTACTGGTATTATAGAGTCACATGATCGTGTGTACAGTGTTACTGGTATTATAGAGTCACATGATCGTGTGTACAGTGTTACTGGTATTATAGAGTCACATGATCATGTGTACAGTGTTATTGGTATTATAGAGTCACATGATCATGTGTACAGTGTTACTGGTATTATAGTCACATGATCATGTGTACAGTGTTATTGGTATTATAGAGTCACATGATCATGTGTACAGTGTTACTGGTATTATAGAGTCACATGATCATGTGTACAGTGTTACTGGTATTATAGAGTCACATGATCATGTGTACAGTGTTACTGGTATTGCAGTGTTATGTACGTATGTGTGCAGTATTGCAATTTTAAATGCTTTTTGTATTTCCCCATACAATCAGGTTATCGTGGACATGCGAGAATTTGGGAGCGAGTTACCATCGTTAATTCACAGACGAGGCATTGAGATAGAGCCGATAACCTTGGAGGTATGATACTGAGTTTGGAAGATAATAGACATTTAAAAGATAAATAACACACCAGACAAAACCAATATAGATGGAAAGTAGAGGGTATGCACAATGAAAAAAATTAAAATGGAAACTTTCAAATTGACTTTATTTAAAAAAAAAAATGAAAGGAACCTGAGAAAAAATTCAAAATCCTTGCTAATTCAAATCACTATATACAGATATAGTATTAATAGGAATTTGTCTTTTTTTATGTATAAGATTGGAGACTATATACTGTCACCTGATATTTGTGTTGAGAGGAAAAGTGTCAGTGATTTGATTGGTTCCCTGAACAATGGTCGACTGTACAACCAGTGTATCTCCATGTGTAGATATTACAAGAAGCCAGTTCTTCTGATTGAGTTTGATGCCAATAAGTCCTTCTCCCTGCAGGTGAGGTATTCTTACTGTTTGTGTGTTTGAGTTACAACCATTTTTCTAAAGTAGCCAAAGAAATAGTAAATTATTGTAACCTTTAGTCTAGTATACTGAAATCATATGTCACTATAGATGTAAGGAAGATGACTACTTTAGATTCCTTATTTTACGCGAGTACTTTAATAATATGGTGAAATGACTCGTATACACCAAATCGTGTGAACATGAATTCGCATGTACTCTGTTGATCAAGAGTTCTTTCATTTGATTTTGCAACAGAAAAATAAAAGCAAGTAATTTTATTTCATGAATGATGCTTCTTGCCAAATTACGCGATAATAAATTCCTCGCGTACATTTAGGAATCTACAGTATTACAATCAGCATGTCTGTCCTTTTTTATCCCACATCCTGTCTGGGTCATGATTATAATGGAAAGGCATTAACCCCATGAAAATTTCTCACGTGCAAATAAAAGTTGGTTTACCAAGGGTAATTTTTATAAGTGCATGTAAATCTAACTTACTATGATGGTATTACAGATGAAGCAGTCCAGTGAGGTGTCTATACAAGATGTGACCTCTAGACTGGCCCTCTTGACCCTTCACTTCCCCAAGCTACGCATTCTGTGGTGTCAGAGTCCATATGCAACTGCAGAGCTGTTTGAAGAATTAAAGGTATAAATTTTTCATTCATAATTATGACAGTTTGAATTTATTTGTAAACCCACATAATGATATGCCCTGTAATTGTATTTCATTGCACTTTTGATGTGATTTTGTTAAAACAAACCTCTGGTTGTGATTATAGGCAGGAAAACCTGAACCCCATGCAGCAACAGCCCTGGCTGTTGGGTCATCAGAAGAGGGTCTGGACTGGTCAGACAAGTACAGCCACAGACCACAGGTAAGTCATAGAAAGGACAAAATAAAAACCCTTCTGGTCAAGTGATTTTTACAGACAAAAGCTAGTTTTCTGAAAAGTTTACATGTTGATATTTTGCTGAAATTTAAACTCGCCTCAGATGTTAAGCTCAAAAAATTTCTCTGTTTAAAAACTATGAAAGTAAAACTTTGTTTTGTACTGTAGTTGATAATTTAGGTAATTCTTAACCGTGCATCCTTTTAAAAATGTATTTGGATTTACTATAGGATTAAATATTCTTTTTGAAGAATTTATTAATGTGTAAACTCTGGCATTTCACTCAAACTGAATAAAACAATGTTTGATTCTTATAATTTCAATTTGTTCACTGTATTAACAATTTGAATAGTTTCCCCGCACTACGTTATTTGTTTTCAGGGGTGTATGAATACATCGTGTTTTCAGATTTATTGATGTGTAAATTATTGTTTAGCATTATTTTTGTCCAATCAAAACAATTGTTATAAATAACATTGGAATTATTTAATTTTATATCTGTATAGGATTTTTTGCTGAAAATGCCTGGAGTGAATGTAAAAAATTACCGTCTCATCATGAACAAAGTGGAGAGCCTTTCTACTCTATGTGATTGTTCACTGGAACAGCTGACTGAAATCATGGGAAGTGAACCTCATGCCAAACAGCTCTATAACTTCATCCACTCCAAACCTAAAGCATCCACAGATCAAGCAGTAAAGCCAGGCAAAAGTGATTTTAAACGAGGATTCAAAAGGAAACGATAATTACCCTTAAATTTTGTTACAGTTTGTTGTTGACAGACACATGTAAAAAGCTACCTTACTCTGATAAACAATGAACAGATTGTTCCCAGAATGAAATTCTTTTATAAAGGACTATGAACAGTTTTCTGCCCCTAAATTACATTTTGAGATAGAACTATGTGATTGCTACATAAAACTTGGAAATACCACCTTATTGGAAAACAGTAAAGATTAAATCTTTTTATGACATCACTATTTAGAAATGATGCCATTAAAATGATATGATTTTATATTTCTTTCAATTTTCAGCAAAACTATTATATTTTAAGTCATTTGAATGGTTGGAGTGCGGATGTGATCAAATACTGTTTACCAACATAAAATGTATTTAATTAATAATAATATCAATGAAAATATGGATCATGCTACACTGTGTAATTTATGAATCAATATGTGGATAATATTTTTGACTTTTTACTATATTTTAGAGAAATTGGTGGAAATGACATCATAGCAATAATGATACATTAACAATGGTTGTTGTCTCCTATATATAATAAATTATTTCAGGCATTGATTCATGAATATTACTTTAAGTTTATTAGACTTTTTAATCATTTTGATTATCTAATGTTTTATTGGGGCATTGCCGCATACTGTAGATTCCTTATTTTACATGAATACTTAACATGGCAAATGACTCATATACATCAAATCATGTGGACATGAATTCACGTGTTGTCTGTTTATCTACATACATTCTAGCAACAGAAAATTAAAAACGATTAATTTTATTTCATGAGTGTTGCCTCACTTGAAATTAAGTGATAATAAATACCTCGTGTATATTTAGGAATCTACAATATATTGTTGATATACTGAATATAGTCCTTTGCCATAATTCATGTGTCTGCCACACTGTTATTTAAATAATGTTTATTTATTTGCATGCAATTAAATTGAATTTGCTAAATGAGTGTTGAGTTTAATTGTACTGGTGGTTGTTTTGAAGATAAAATAGATAGCATCTGCATGGTTAGAAAAATTGTTGTGTCAACATCAAACAAAAACTTGAGGAGTCATAGTATTTAAGTCATATACTGTGGTCCCATTTTAGAACCTTTTTGTAAAAGGTTACTGGTTATTTGATGGGAATATATTATGTCAGTCAAATATATATGATTGTAAAACTATTACAGTTGTGAGAGTGATCAAAGTTAAATGTCGCCTAATTCAACATTGAGGGACATGTACTTCTAGGGTACGGACAAAAAGTCACAATGATGACAGACTTTTGATCAGATAGGATAAAACTTCACGGGACAAAAAGTCATGAGACAAAAAGTCACAGGACAAAAGGTCACAAAATTGGTAGGACAAAAAGTCACAAAAATGACTTGATTAAAAAGGAGAAAAAGACATAAATCCATTCTGTTATAAGATATAGAATGACAATATTCATACCAATCTTTGTATTTTGTGCCTGAATAAAATGGTGTTTTTCTTGTTCTTTGACCTCACACCTCACCATTTGTTTAATATCCACAGATTACCAAAAGTTGGAGGTTTTATTTTCTCTTAATCGAGATGCTTGTCTCTTTGACACATTCCCCATTGCCACGCTATATTTTAGATTTACCAGAAAAATATATTTGAGATTTATTTGGCTTTACAATTCTTCTAGTAATGTATCTATTATGCCTAACATATTTCTATTGAATAAAGACAAAAGACTTTTAAAAAATATTTAATATTGACCCTTAGAAATGCATACATATTATTAAATCATAAGAAACAAAAAATCATTAACTTGTTTATATAGCAATTATTATATGACAGTTCCCTTACTTCTTGTTTTGACAATAATCTGGAGTGAAAGGAAGCCAACCATAATTCTACCATCAGATTTTGTTTTGACAATCATTAATATATAGTATTGTAAACCAAATGATCACAAAGCTTATATATTTTTATTTTTTATCAATAAAAATATCTCTTTTTTTAAAATCTAATGATATTTTACAATAAATATGATAAAATGAATAATAATTTTATGATAAATATCAAAATCAGAAGTTTGAAATTAATATAGATTCTCATAGAAAATATAAATTTTACATATATATTTTCTTAAACTTTACAAAAAGAACAAATATGTTTTGAAATATATATCAAAATAAATATTTTCTTATAAACTGACATTTTGTCCTACTTTTACTTATTTTCTTATAAAACTAACTTTTTGTCCTGTGACATTTTGTCCTACTTTCATAAAATTTCTTATTATGACTATTTGTCCATGGTCATTTTGTCCATGACTTATTCTCTGACTTTTTGTCCTGTGGTTTTCTGTCCTACATTCATTTTTAGTTGACATGGCAAATTAACTACATATTAGTCATATTGGGTGATCTGAGAAAAAAAAAATTATGGATGCCTTTCAAAGAACTTTAACCTTGGCCATAACTTTTGAATTGATGGTGATAGGGCTTTCTTATTTCATACATGTATTCCTTGTGACAAGACCTTTCTTTAGGTAGCAACATTTTTTACTTCATGACTTTGACTTTGGTGTTTGACCTACTTTTGTAAAACTTTAACTTTGGCCATAACTTTTGGATGGTTAGTGATGGAGCTTTCATACTTCATATGAGTATTCCTTGTGATGAGACTTTTCTGTAGGTAGCAAGCTTTTTGATCACATGATCTTGGAGTTTGACCTTCTTTTGAAAAACTTTGATCACATGACTGGAGTTTGAACGTCTTTTGAAAAACTTCAACTTTCACCATAAATTTTGAATGGTTAGTGATAAGTTTTTTATATTTCACATGTGTATTCCTTGGGACAAAACTTTTCTCTAAGTAACTACATTTTTGACACCTTGACCTTGGAGTTTGGCTTACCTTTGAAAAAATTAAACCTAAGCCATAACTTATGAGTGATCAATAATAGGGCTTTCATTTCACATGTGTATTCCTTGTTACAAGACATTTTTTTGGTAATGCATTTGTAATCATTCCTTTGGGACACTATTGTTTTTTGCCAGATTGACAGGTGGCATCTGATTTATATTAATGCAAGTATATTTTTTGGAGACCAAAAACTTTGGTCATTAAGCTCATTTGCAGTGTAACTGTTATAAGTGCTAATTAATGATTTCCTAATTACTGTATTGATTCCGAAATGTAGATAAAGGCAATGAAACAAATATGAATTTCCAAAGTAGATGTTGAAAATCTGATGTTTCATAAGTTAAATGAATACAATTTACCGTATCGCATGTAATTTATTTCCATGATTTCTCCAGAAAGTTCAAAACATGGGGAAAATTTGTACTGAGTTTTAGGGAGGGATAATGGAGGGGCATCAGAAAGCGCTGCCTTGGACTTTAGATCAGTGTTTAGATATCGGTAAATTATATGAACACAACATTGAAGCTTAATTTTAACTTCCAATTTTTAGTTGTGTACCAAGTTCCAAAAGTAAGCCTAAAGCTTGACCAGGGTATACTGACTATTCTTATTGGTATACGGACAGAAAGTCACAGGACAAAAAGTCACAAAATCCGTAGGACAAAAATTCACAGGACAAAAAGTCACAATGATGACTTGATTAGATAGGATAAAAAGTCACAGGACAAAAAGTCATAGGACAAAACATCACTGGACAAAAAGTCACAAAAATGCTCACAAAAGCTATTGTTCAGACACCAGACATTTCTTACAGTGGATGGGAGGTAGAAGGGAATACATGTAATCATTCTTATTGGTGTTTGTTTTGCCACATTTAGCACTTTCAGTTCATTATTAGATAATAAGGAAGGAAAAATCATCAACGTGTTTATATAGCAATTATTATATGACAGTTCACTTACTTCTTGTTTTGACAATAATCTGGAGTGAAAGGAAGCCAACCATAATTCTGCTATCAGATTTTGTTTTGACAATCATTAATATGTAGTATACTAAACCAAATGATCATAAAGCTTATTTTTATTTTATCTCAATAAAAAAAATCTCTTTTTAAAAATCAAAATAATATTTTACAATAAATATGATAAAAGGAATAACAATTTTATAATTATTATCAAAATCTCATAGAAAATATAAATTTTGCATATACATTTTCTTAAACTTTACAAAAAGAACAAATATGTTTTAAAATATATATAAAAAATCAATACTTTTTATTTTCTTATAAACTGTGACTTTTTGTCCTGTGACATTTTGTTCTACTTTCATAAAATTTCTAATTGTGACTTTTTGTCTTATTTTCTTATAAAACTGACTTTTTGTCCTGTGACATTTTGTCCTACGTTCATAGAATTTCTTATTGTGACTTTTTGTCCATGGTCATTTTGTCCGTGACTTTTTGTCTCTGACTTTTTGTCCTGTGACTTTCTGTCCTACATTCTTCTTATTCTCCCACAACTGTGACATAAACATCAAAATTTTGCAAATCTACGGAATTAAGATGACTGGGCTGGGTGTTGTCTGAATTTTTTATTTCCAATATCTTAATTGGTATGTGTATTGCAATATTTTACATGAAGATTACTAAGTACACAGGGAGATTACTGTGTATACACAACAGTAGTCATTGAAGGGAGGTCACTAGGTATACACAACAGTAGTCATTGAAGGGAGATCACTGTGTATACACAACAGTAGTCATTAAAAGGAAATCACTGTATTCACAACAGTAGTCATTGAAGGGAGATCACTGTATACACAACAGTAGTCATTGAAGGGAGGTGACTGTGTACACACAACAGTAGTCATTGAAGGGAGGTCACTGTGTACAGACAACAGTAGTCATTGAAGGGAGGTCACTGTGTACAGACAACAGTAGTCATTGAAGGGAGATCACTGTATACACAACAGTAGTCATTGAAGGGAGATCACTGTGTATTCACAACAGTAGTCATTGAAGGGAGGTCCCTGTGTACACACAACAGTAGTCATTGAAGGGAGGTCACTAGGTATACACAACAGTAGTCATTGAAGGGAGATCACTGTGTACATACAACAGTACCCATTGAAGGGAGATCACTGTATACACAACAGTAGTCATTGAAGGGAGGTCACTGGGTATACACAACAGTAGTCATTGAAGGGAGGTAACTAGGTATACACAACAGTAGTCATTGAAGCCTGTTGAACTTATAATGGAGAGAGAGGGGGCAGGAGGCATCAAAAGAAAAATTGATTGTAGTTGCACAATAACATGAGACAATGTGAGAGAGATATAATGTTATACGTTATATCCATACATTATTGAATTGCCAGTCATGTAATTGATTTGTTTAGGGTGTTGCTTGAAATTTTTAGAGACAAATTAAGTGTTGTCTGTGAAAATCTGAGCACAAATTGCTGTATCAGTGTGCAAAGATTCTCTGACAGAAGTAAACTGGACAACGTGAACAGTGAATTCACATTTTCTATGAAATGAGTGGATAACCATGCACTTTTTTGTAGCTATTATATTACATTGCTAATTCAGCCCAGAAATTGTGCTTCTGTGAATTTAATTTCAGTTGACACAAAATATATGTATTTTATCTTTTTAAAATGATACACAAAAGAATGTAACTAAGGAGAGAGAGGGGTGGTGGTGGCAGGAAGCAGCCTGATCAAGTAAATGTGTCAACCCTCCCTCCTACATCTCCCTGTTGTGTACACAAGGTCCCCCTTGTCTAAACAAAGGGATCACCAAGGTCCCTAGAGAACCAGGTCAGGAGAGGGACACCAACAGGTGTGTGTTGTTTTAAGAACACTTACATGAGTATTGCTAAATATATTTGTTACCTTGAATTCCATCCTAATTCTTGCAATTTGATTCAAAGCGGAATCTTAAATTTTTAGTGAAATTCATTTAATGTAGTAATATGATAATTGTAATCTGCTACATTACTATGAAATTTGTATGTTTTGGTATTTATAATTGCTTTAGATGAATTGTTTGCCTCTCCCCTGATTACAACAAAAGCTTCTGGAATTTGCTAATTACTCCTTTTTCCCTCTCTCTTTCTCTCTCTTTTAGATTTGAGTAAGATGTTTCTGCAAAATCCCTTAATACAAACTTCATCTTCATGTTCTGTCAATTTATATAGAATGTAATGTTTTCAACCATTCACCATTATGTACACCTTTTATCTTTTTAATTGCAATTGATAAAAAGAAAAATTTTAAGAATACATAATGAGCATTGAAAGAAATGTAATTTTTATTATTTATACTAATTTAATTTTCTCATAAAGATATCTAACTTTTATTTCAATTTCATTTAAATCTTTTCACAATTATTCCTCACTGATTTTTCAAAACAAAATTTTTCATTAAATTTTCCATTTTTGATTATTTTTTTATTATTATTATTTTAGAAATTGATTGTATTGATGTTTCAAAGGGAAAGAAAATATCAGATTTGTAATTGGTCAAAAGTAACTGTGCTCTGATTGGTTGATATGGTCTGAAGGTATAGAGGGACCTCTGCCAGAAACCCTAATTTTTCCAGTGTACCTGTCAGTAGCAGGGTAGCACTGGACCCACAGACCACATGGAACTAAGGTAGGTTATGTGATCAAATGGAGTCGATCAATAATTAAAGAGTTTTTAAACTTTGATGGTGTAAAAATCAGTTAAAACACAGAATTAACATCTTAAATTTAGAGAGAAAATTTTGATGACAAGTTGTTCATGTGTCAAAGACAAATTACATATTAATGTTTTACAACATATCTGTTGGATAAATATTATTAATCTCTCAAGAATATTTGTGGAAAGTAAAAATACATGAATGTAAGCAGGGTAGGGGGCTCATGTGATCATCGAACTGATGCTGGAGTAATCTTAAAACTTAATGTGACCTCAGTATAGCTCTGTTAACCATCAGCAATATAATACTGTTTGTCTTTGATTTTGAACAACGTGTTTGATTAACCTTGCAACTGGGAAAATAAATAGTGGGAAAAACTAACTACCTTTATTTCAGACAGAAAGTGATAAAATGCATGAAGTATTCAGAAATTATTGTACAGTGTGAATTTCAAAGTTTGTTTTGTTGATGGGCTCTATTTGAAATTTGTCAAGAGTGTCTGATTTTTTTATTAACATTTGATGTAGTATAAACAATTATGATGCATATTATAGTTTTCACTATTATAAGGCAGTATTCATCTTCATTTGCCCAGTTAGTTTATCAGATGTTTTGATAGAAAATCAAAATATATTATCTATTTGACAGGTTTTGATGGTCTTATGCTATTTAAGTAGTATTTTCACAGCTTATCAAACTTTATAATTTTCATATCAGATAAGCAGCACAGCACAAGTGCCATTTCAAGCTATGGTTGACAGTTTTAGATGCTAAAAAAATTATGTTAAAAAATATTCCAAGTGTATATAAGTTAACTTCACTTGTAAAACACAATTTGATTGGTTCAACTGACTTTTATGGTATAAGTTTGAAATAACACCATGTGACATACATTGGCTCCTGTGTTTCCATTATATTGCTCTGTATCATATCAAAATCCATATTTTCTTTAGAATTACTAAACGAGTTACATCAAATCAAAATGCATTTATCCAAATTAAATTATAAGGAATGAACATAATTTCTATTCATTTTATACACTATGAAATAAAATTTCACACTTCATCTTGCTTAAACTGTCCCAAATTACTCTCATTCCTCAAGGGCCCTTTACACACTGCACATTGAAAAAAGGTATCACACCATTAATTATTTTCACAAAATATTACTATAGAGGTAAAAAAAAAAAAAATCATTAAAATCAGTTCGCAGAATTGATGCCAAATAATGCAGTCAGAAATGTTCTATGTGACCTGTCTCGACTACCGACACCGTAAAAACAATACCCTACGCTAGAAAATTACTCGCAAACAAGACTACCCTCAAATCCACATGTTTTTCACGTGTGTAAACAGCCAGAGTGCACCTCAGGAAGTAGCCTCGGCTACCAACAGCAAATAGTTCCTTTGTATACACTTGGTTATTTCTACAAATTACACAAAATTTCCTAATCAGGCCCAGGGTACAAGAATTAAGAGAAAAAAAGAAGAGGAAATGAGAAAAATGATTCTTTTAAATATACATGTATGGAACTACAATTAACTAAGGTCATTTTGATTGGACAATTACCGGTGTGATACCTGAAGAGTCTTTCAGTTTTAGTTTATTTTTAAAAATCCTATAAATACTCTTCCATGTGTCAAAGTGCAAAAAGATTTGTAATTCTAAGAAATCATAGAAGTTATTTCCCTTGAAAACTTACTTTTTGAAATGATTGGATAATGTTGTCTTGGTTATTTCCAATGCTACCTAATGTAATATTGGAGTTCATTTAGATGAAAACTGCTATAGATTCTCCTCTGTGGTTTGACATCTAACAAATAAATTTCATTTTTGAGCATACATGATGGCATGAATTGCAATGCTTCACACCAGCATGTTTTTCATGAAGTGCTAACATGCTTCACAATCGAAGTATGCAACATGAAGCATTAAAGTTCATACTGTCATTTATTTTCAAAAATAGAATTTATTTCTTAAAAATTCATGAGGCTATGAACTGCAATGCTCCATGCCGGCATACCCCTCATGAAGCACATTAATAGTTCTTTTTTCCATTAGTATATATACATTTTTGGTGAAAATGAAGCTTATGATTACAAACTCAAATACATTGAACCTAATGTTTTTATTGGATGATTTCAGAAATAAAGCTGAACAGAAGAATACAGAGAAGTTCATTAGGTAAGTCATTTGATATTAGGAAGAATTGCCATGGTTCCATTGTATGTATGGTTACTGTGGAACATTGTCGAGTTTCATTTCCCAACACTCATCCTATTCCATAATATCCTACCACAAGGCTTATAGAATACATTGTTAACACACTGGACTAGGAAAGTACAAATTTACATGAAAGCTTACTGACATAGTGCAGATTCAAGTTTGTTCAAATCAATGGGGCCACATTTGGGGATCAAAGTTTTATATACAAATACATAGGGAAAATCATTAAAAATCTTTTTCTGAAGAATCACTGGGCCAAAGAAATTTACATGAAAGCTTCCTGACATAGTGCAGATTCAAGTTTGTAAAAAGCAGGGAGCCCAGGGGTAGGTCCGGGCCACAATAGGGACCAAAGTTTTACATGCGAATATATATTCTTTAGGCATGGGCCAAGGTGACTCAGGTCAGCAATGTGGCCCATGGGTCTCTTGTTGTTATTCAAGGGTTATACTCTTAAAATACCTTTGGCGAGTAAAGATAAGGATAATCATAAGGGTTACAGTTGAACCATCTGCCCTTGATTTTGATCGGAAAAGCTTGACTCAATTTTTTTTTATCTCACCTGAGCTAAAAACTCAAGTGAGCTGTCTGTACGTTTATAAACTGTTTACATTTTTAACTTTTTCTCCCGAATCACTTGGCCAATTTTAACCAAACTTGGCAAAAAGCAGCCTTGGGTGAAGGCTTTCATATTTTGTTCAAATGAACGACCATGCCCCCTTCAAAAGGGAGATAATCACTAAAATGCAAAAATACACAAAATAACAAAAATGGGGTCATTTACAAATATTCTGATGAAGAACCACTGGGCCAGAAGAGCTGAAATTTACATGAAAGTTTCCTGACATAGTGCAGATTCAACTTTGTTAAAACCATGACTCCCGGGCTCAAATAGGGGTTCAAAGTTTTACATGCAATTATATAGGTAAAATCTTTGAAAATCTTTTCAAGAACCACTGGGCCAGGAAAGTACAAATTTACATGAAAGCTTCCTGACATAGTGCAGATTCAAGTTTGTTAAAATCATGACCCCTGGGGTAAGGATGGGGCCACAATAGAGTATCAAAATTTTACATGCAAATATATAGGGAAAATCTTTAAAACTTTTTCTGAAAAACCATTGGCTAAAGAAGTTTACATTTGCATGAAAGCTTCCTGACATGGTGCAAATTCAAGTTGGTAAAAATCATGGCCCCTGAAGGTAGGTTGGGACCACAAAAGAGATCAAAGTTTTACATGCAAATATATAGTAGGGAAAATCTTTAAATATGGGCCAAGGTGACTCAGGTGAGCGATGTGGCCCATGGGCCTCTTGCTTTTAGAAATGGTTACTCTGTGCTGAAATTGTTGACTGCAATCTCTTGGAGGGGGAGGGTAAAGTACCTTTTAAACTGCACACCCTCCATCTTTGAAAAGTTTCTAGATCTGCTTTTTAGCCGGGTTGTGTAGCAAATCTCAGCTTTTGAATTGGCGAAGGATGGGCATCCAGTCGGGCGGGCAGCATCCACAATTAGCTTGTCCGGTCTCTAACTTTCATACTTTTTGGTGCATCTTTGTGAGACTTACATTTACATAACATGATCACATCCAAAAGAGGAAGGTTCCTATTTATTTTGAGGTCAAAAGGTCAAGGTCACTTTGTCACTAAATGTCATAGATCTGAGCTTGTCTTTGTCAGACTTGCATATTTTGATCACATCCTAAAGAGGAAGCTTCCTATTTATTTTGAGGTCAAAAGGTCAAAGTTCAAGGTCACTTTGTCACTAAATGCCATAGATTTTGAGCTTGTCCGGTCTCAAACTTTAATACTACTTGGTGTGTCTTTGTCTGACTTGCATATTTTGATCACATCCAAAAGAGGAAGGTTCCTATTTATTTTCATGTCAAAAGGTCAAAAGTCAAGGTCTCTTTTTCACTATATACTGTAGATTTGAGCTTGCCTCTAACTTTTATACATGTACTTTCTGGTGCATGTTTATCAGGTTTCAAATCCTGATGACATTCAAGATTC
>NC_079167.1:54745446-54827946 GCF_947568905.1 Ostrea edulis
TAGAAAACATCGCAATTGAAAGTAGTGAGCGGACATATTTTATACCTACTTCAACAGCTCAAATTGAATAAATATATTAAATGAAACATTTTAATCTGCTATCCTTAGTGTGTATTTTTAGCTCAAGTGAGCTTTTCTGATGACCCATCGTCTGTCTGTGTGTCCGTATGTCCATCTGTAAACTTTCACATTTTTTACTTCTCCATAAACACTGGGTCAATTTCCACCAAACTTGGCACAAAGCATCCTTGGGGCAAGGGTATTCAAGTTTGTTCAAATGAAGGGTCATGCTTAAGAACTACTAGGCCAGAAGAGCTGAAATTTACATGAAAGCTTCCTGATATAGTGCAGATTCAAGTTTGTTAAAACCATTGCCTCAGGGGGTAGAATGGGGCCACAATAGGGGATCAAAGTTTTACATGCGAATATATATGTAAAATCTTTGAAAATCTCAAGAACCACTGGGCCAGGAAAGTACAGATTTACATGAAAGCTTCCTGGCATAGTGCAGATTCATGTTTGTTAAAACTTTGGCCTGGGGGGGGGGGGGGGGGGTAGGATAGGGCCACAATAGAGGATCAAAACTTTACATACAAATATATAGAGAAAATCTTTAAAAATTTTCTCAAGAACCATTGGGCCAAAGAATTTTACATTTACACGAAAGCTTCCTGAAATGGTGCAGATTCACATTTGTAAAAAGCGTATAATATATATTTGAAATATTGGTCAAGGTAACTCGGGTAAGCAATGTGGCCCATGGGCCTCTTGTTTACGACTGTTATAATTTCTTCATCTTACGTGCTTAAACAAATGCAATAGAAGTTATTTATCATCCATTCACTGTAGAATCTTGATGTAAGTTTTTAGGTCACCTGAGTAAGCTCAGGTGACCTATTGCAATTGGTTGTTGTCCGTCTTGAACATTTTTAACTTCTTCTTGATAACTACCTGTCCAATTCTTTTCATATTTGACATGAAGCATCTTTGGGACAAGGGGGACATAAATTGTAAATTTCAGGACTCCTGCACCCCTAGGGGCAGGGCAAAAACTGCCCAAAATTAACCGATTTTCAAAAATCTTCCCTACAACTGCACACGTGTAAGAAAAACTAAATGCATAGTGATGTAGAGCAGGAAGGCCTCTATCAAAATTGTAACTTTCATGATCCCCGGGGTAGGGGTTCTGACCCCAGGGTGGGACCAAACTTACTATATAGTGTTTATGTGTAAAACACTTAAATAACATCTTCTTTAGTGTTATTGGTACCAGATTGAAACTAAATGAATTTTTAGAAAGAGCAGGTAGTCCTTTACCAAAATTGTGAATTTCATGATTCCCGGGGTAGAGGTAGAGGGTACCCCTCACCCACGAATTTACATCCTCAACGAATAAAGACATTCCAGAGTTATCTTTCTTACAAATATATAAATCCACGAAATTACATCCCCTTGAACCCGTAAAAATTCAGCAATCCACGAAAATTGGCCCCCACGAATTTAAATGATTCTACAGTATATAGTGTTTATGTGTATAACACTTAGATAACATCTTCTTTAGTGTTATTGATACTAAGTTGAAAGTAAATAGATATTCAGAAAGTGCAGGTAGTCCTTTACCAAAATTGTAAATTTGATGATCCCCAGGGTAGGGGTTCTGACCCCAGGGTGGGGCCAAACTTAGTATACAGTATTTATCTGTAAGTTTGCTGATACTGTATAAAATCTAAATGCATACTTAGGAATAGCAGAAAAGGATGTACAAAAACTGGTAATTTTACACATCTTGTTTTACATGTATACTGTTGCTGAACATTAGAATTTAGCTTAGATATTCAGAACAGTAAAAAAAAAATTCTAGATTTCATAGCCCTTTGGAGTAGTGATACTTTTTCACTAGTACTCAGGTGACCGCCGATAAAGCCTGTGGGCCTCTTGTTTTTCTTTTCTTTTTCTTCTATGACCTTTTGACCCAGCATGAGATTTTAGTGTGCAAAACATACGAGGGCCCTCGTATATGAGGGATCAAAGTTTTACATGTGAATACATAGCAAAAATCTTCAAGAATCTTCTTTTCAAGAACTACAGGGCCATGATTAGTTGTGTTAATGTGCAGTATCCCCGGGTAGTGTAGATTCAAGTTTGTTCAAATTTTGACCCCTTGGGTAGGTTGGGGTCACAATAGGGAATCAAAATTTAACATGGGAATATAGAGGGATACATCTTTGAAAATCTACTCTAGAATTGCAGGGCCATATTTAGTCATATTAATGTGCAAGCATTCCCAGATAGTGCCAAGTTTTACTAGTATATGGACACTTCCTGAAAAATCTTCTCCTCAAGAACTGCAGTTCCATGATTAGTCAAATTACCATGAATTTAAAGCATCTTCAATTCAGGGGCACCATGGGTAGGGTGAGACCACAATAGGAGATCAACTTGAAAGTATACATGAAATTAAATAAAACAAATTCTTTTCAAGTGTGGCAGGGCCACACTAAATCACATCAAAATGCTAATGTTCCTAAATTGTGTGTATTTAAGTTTTCTTCATGCCCTGATGCTAAAGTCAGGGACATATTGTTTTCATCCTGTCTGTCTGAAACTCTTTATTTTTGTGTGGTGCTTGATAGGGCTCTTGTCATTTCTTGTGACAAGACCTTCGTTTTGGTACCCAAGTTTTCAGCTTGTGACATTGACCTTGGCATTTGACCTAATTTTAAGAAAATCTAACCTAGACAATATCTCCTGAACTATTTAAGGTAGGGCTTTCATATTTTGTATATGTTTATGGTAAGATGTTACATTGCATGCCTTGTGACTTTGAAGTTTGACCAAAATTTCAAAACTTTAACCTTGTGCATAACATTTGAGTGAGGAGTGATATATCTTTCACGTTTCATGTAAGCATTTCTTGTGACAAAATCTGTTGTTCGGTACCAAAGATTTTGATCTGGTAACTTTGACCTTGGATTTTGACCTAAAAAAAGTTAACCTAGGTAATCTCCTGAACTTTTTATGGTAGGGCTTTCATATTTACAAAAGTTTTTGTTTAGGCGTTAGAGAGCATCTAAGTTTCGTGATATATTGGTTATGTTGTGACCTTTATAGTTAGGTTGGGACCACAATATGGGGCTAAAAAAATTCATGGAAATAAATTTTAAAAATTTAAAAATACATCAGCTGTACAACAGCAGGGCCAAGGTGACTCAGTTGATTTTGGAAAACTTGCCTACAGAGAGTATTAAAATCAGTGTTGGAATGTAGGACAAATTGTGTCTAAATGACTTTGTATGAATTCTTGTTAAAAGCATCAGGAAATTGAGAGGCAGGTTGGGTGCTTGAGGTCAGAATTGGTGGAAAACATTAATAAGTTAGACTTATGCATTACACACTCTGTAAGTGGCTGACATTTTTTAATTTCCTTTGGACCATATTTCCAGGGAACTGAAAATTTCTCATGCAAGTGCAGGCTTTTTGTATGGTTCCACTTTCTCATCATGTGTAGCAGCACATACTCTGACACCTTTTACAAAATAAAATTAGTCTTAGGATGCCAAATCATCACCTAAGTTTATGCTTGGCCCCTTCACCCTGATTTATAAACTAATGTGGTGATAAAATTGCAGAGTATTTATACATCTTGCTGAAATTTTATATTCAATTTTGTCTATCACAGTTTCCACTTTTTGGTGCTAGTCTTAGAACATTTTGATCATTGCATATGTATATTTGTATATGCAACAGAGTACACAAATCTGGGACACTAAGTAATAAATTTCATTATGGTAATCAGATGTTGTATTTGCTTGCAATATAGAGCACATTAACTGCTCTAACTACATATCAAATTTAATAAACTTTATTTCTCTTGTTTGATTTAGATAAAAATACATGGTGCAAAATAAGTACAAATAACTTATCCCAAACTATCTTCTTTTCATTAAAAGCTGCAGAATGGAGGAGCATCATCATTTAGACCCCTCATTATGGCCAGCTAATACCAAACCACCATCCGATCTGGACCATTCCATGAAAATTGATCTGGAAAACACTACCATTCAACCTATTCAACCAGTGAAGGTCAGACTGTCCACCAATAGCCGGCAGTCCAGTCCCTCTCCATTGAGGCTGAGGACACATAGTGTGGAGGAACGACCACAGCCCTATGCATCACCACTCCAGGATTTGAAAACACATAATGTGGAGGAACAACCACGGCTCAAAACAACAAGGACCCGCGCATCATCACTACGGGATCTGAGAGTTTATAGGACTGTGCAACATTCTCTAAAGAGACCAGGAGAGAGATCCAGCTCAGCTAAACTATACAGACAGGGTAGAAGTGTCCCGTATCGAAGTCCTGTCGAGTCACAGACAAGAATATCTGCAAGAAAAGATATATCGGTGATCTCCAGTCAACAGTGTCACCTTCAATCACAGTGTGCTATGAGATCCAATGTTCGAAAACCTTCACCCCTGACTTTGATCAACACACAGCAGGATTCAAAATATCGCACAAGATCTCGAGTGAAACTGTTGAAGCAGAACAACAAAAGCCCTTGTCCTGTTCATGGGAATATTGTGCTTGGTGTGAGAACACAAACTAAAGGTCCAAAACATCAATCCACACCAAAGATACCACAATCTCAAGTGGTCAAGAAAATGGTTTCTCGAGCCAAAGAAGGTAAATCAAAGCTAAGTCTCTCTAAACTTACTCGATCCAAAAGCAGAACTCCAACCAGAGACAGATTCTCTCATAAACCAAATGATAAACCTCTCATCTCCAGAGTTAAGAGACAGATAATGGTTGACTTCTCACCAGACAAGAGTAAAACAGACAAGAAGATGATCACAAGAAACAAGAAGGGAGTGAAGGATGCAGGCACCAAAAAGAACAAACAACGTGGTATCATGGCAGGAATAAGGAATCTGACAGCAAGTATCCAACAGAGGTTCTCCAAGAAAGGGAAGAGGCAACAAGTAGATTTAGATTTGACAAAGTCTTCAAAAGTTGAAAGTACCAGTGGTGTTCAGTGGGTGGAACTTAATTCTGAGCAAAAGACAGTTCTGTTCACAGGAGCCACTGAACCATTGAATACTTCATTGGCGGTAAACTGCTTTGGGACCCGCAAGGTCAAGATAACAAAGAAGCCTGTCAAATATGACGAGAAACAAGCTAAGATGGAAAGAGTCACCATATCATCACCAAGGATACCAAATCCACTGATCCCAGTAACAGCTGTTACTCATACAACTGCTTTGGCATCACCTCAACACAGTTTCACAGCCAGTGAACCCATGAACTACACTACAGATGCTACATCCTCAGCTCCTGTTGTTAAGTCTACAAAAACTAGTACAACTGATTTGAATATCTACAAGATATCATCTCCAGCAGCTAAGATAAACTCAACATGTCTACAATCACCAATAAAAGCAATGTATGTGCCAGCTCCAAAGACAACAATAACAACAGCTCCAAAGACAACACAAAGAACAGCTCCAAAGACAACACCATCAACAGCCCCAAAGCCAATACCACCAACAGTTCCAAAGACAACACTAACAACAATTCCAAAGACAGCATTAACAACAATTCCAAAGACAACACCACCAACAGCTCCAAAGACAACACTAACAACAGCTCCAAAGACAACACCACCAACATCCCCAAAGATAATACTACCAAAGCAAGTAGAAGCAGTCATTTCAAACATGAAGACTCTAGAGAAAGCAGCACCAGGGGATCCAGTTACACATACATTTAAGACTCTGTCTCCATCACCAATACTTTCTCTTCTAACCTCCACATCAGAAGGAAAAGAAACAGGAGGGACTTCATTACAGACAGTGATTTCAGCAACAGCCATGTCTTCAGTGAAGATGCTGCCTCCTTCAGCTAAGCATTCTACATCCTCTGCAAAGACACCATCACCTTCCACTATGATGTCATCACTACTGATTTCATCTCCAAAACCTCAATTATGCATTCATGAGCCACAGTCTGCATCACCAACTCACCAATATTCAGCAGAGGTGTCCAGTGCTTGTATAGCATCACAAATGAAATCCTCTACATTACAGATGTCATCAGCAGGACGACTTACAAGAGAGTCACCGATACAGACATCAGTAGTAAAACCTACAAAATCACCATTACCACTGTTGAAAAGTCCAAAACAAGTTATTTCATTGTCATCATCAAAAACACCCACTCTAACAACAACTATGTCATCATTCAAGTTGCTGTCACCTTCAGCTAAGCATTCTATATCAGGTCAAAAAACACCTTCCACTAAAATGTCATCACCATCAGTTTCTCAACTGCCTGTCCTTGACGAAAAATCAGCAACATCCAATGACGAATATTTAGCAAGGATGTTGCATGCTTGTACAGTATCAGAATTGAGATCATCTTCTGGGCTGTTGCAACCGTTATCAAGAATGATAGTGTCTGTTTCTAAAGCTTCATTACCGTCAACACCATCCCAACTGACAACTCCAGAGCTGCCAAACCTTGTGACATCAGCACCAACCACACAACTTGCCAAAGACCAAGAACAGTC
Organism: Ostrea edulis; assembly: GCF_947568905.1. Classification (NCBI taxonomy): domain Eukaryota; kingdom Metazoa; phylum Mollusca; class Bivalvia; order Ostreida; family Ostreidae; genus Ostrea; species Ostrea edulis. Next base: position 54,752,016 of record NC_079167.1, read on the forward strand.
AGTGTCAAGTATCAGTTCTGGATGTAATTCAGAACCATTCACAATGTCGGTGCCAATGTCTCATGGTGCGTCTCCATCAACAAATCAAGAGCTGGACTTTTCTCCATCTGTGACAAAGTCACAAGTACAGCATCCGTGTTCAAGAAACCAACACCTCTCAATCGAACATCAGACCATTGTCGAGACAGAGACCAATATGGATGTTGAAAGTTATTCACAGACTTCAACTCTACTGCCTGCAATGACTGTGGCACATGCAGTAGTGCCACTTCTATCTATAACTCAACAGCAGCCAAACATTCTGATGAACAATGGGCAGAAAGTATCCCCAAGTTGTGGTCAGCATATATTCCAATCAGCTTCAGTGATCTATTCCACATCACCCTCTTCATTTGCAGAAACGTCATATTTGAAAACCAACAGTATCATGGAAGGAGCACATACCTATGGAGATATGTCATCAGCTTTATCCCAGAGGATGTCCTATATAAATCCAACAGAAAGTGTAGTGTCACCAATGTACAAACCCCCACTCGCCAAACCTTCCTGTCTTTATGAAGGTACATCATTGTTTAGACCACATACATCCATGGCAATTGAGGAATTCACCAGGCCACTTTCAGTCACAATCCCTGACTGCAATCCTGTCCATGGAATGAGCAACTTCAATTCCAATGCTTTGTCGTACTACAAACATTCGGGCACCTTCCACAGCAGTTACCTCCAGTACCAGACTGAGGACCCAGTGATGACACAAACAGCATTGTCAAAGTTTCAGAAAACTCAACCAAACATTTCAACATGGTATTCCAACCTCCAGTCAAATCCAGTGGACTTGCCATGTTATGAAACCTTTGATGACAGAAAATATCCCTTCCAGAGCACAGCATGTAGAGAAACAATGACACAGACCAATTTGTCCATGCCATCTGAGACCAGTCTCCCTGTGCTTTCCATGATGGACCTAGTAGACGGTGGTATGAATCTAACAAGTACCTCAGAAAAAAACACATCCCTCAACGAAAGCAGTACAGCTGTGAAAGAATGGGGTGCCTTATGCACTGTTGATTCATCTCAGGATCATACTTCATCAACTGTCTTACAAACAATACCAGCAGGCAAAGAAAACGTTTTTGGTGCTTCCCAGTATCCGCAAACACCAGCCAGTATCTGCAAACACCAGAGTGAGGCTACCCTTGATGAAGACATCCACTCTATTGAGAAGTCAGTGCCAACACTAGAGTCAAGGAAAAGACTCTACGTAGATTCTTCCATGGCAGATAGTACATGTCTAGCAGTGAAAAAGCAGAAAACACCATCTGGTGAGACTTTAGGATCACCATTGTTATTGCCATGCAAAAAGGTCACCACCTCACAGCCAACTCGTACACAGGACTATTCTGACTGCACCTACATTGAAAGTATCCTATCAGATCGCCCATGCAATGTCCGAAGTGGTGTATACAGTGAAGACTTTTCCAGCAAATCCACTAAGGAAATCATCGCTGAATATTACAATACTAGCAATTTCAAGCGATCCAGAGGAAAGCCCCACCTTGTGAGCCGAGATCTTGTTTGGCGTCTCTTCACTGTGGCAGAACTGTATGGAAATCGCTTCAACACTTTGAATTCTGCTACCACAGAGTCCATTCATCTCAGTGTCCTGGACAGGACCCAGTGCGATGAACTAACTTGGAGAGGAACATGTATCCCATTCATCAACCACTCGATCCGCGGTTTTTTCCGTACCAAGTTTCGGGAGAATGATCTTCTCTTCCAGCACAAGTGTGATTCAAGTGTGTGTTAAAATTGTGATGTTCGGTATTTATCTGGATGTCTTGAAGGAGTGAAACATCAGTGAAAAATTTAAGTGTTGAAAATTTCACTGTCAAGGATTTCTTTTCTTATTCAAAACCTGCCATGAAAAATGAATAGAAAACTATTACTGGGACATACTTCTTTTGTTGCAGAGTATTTATATATTAGCTCGCAATAATTTTTTTGCACTCCCTTTTGGTATCTTAGTTAGCCCAAAAATTATAAATAGTTTCTCAGGCACCACCGCATCCATTGAATAGGTATCGCATGGAATAATTTTTAATTCTTTTTTATTTATTTATCTATGTGAATGAGTAATCGCTTATGTTATTATATAGGTTTTTATGTAAAACTTTCAGAAGGTTTTAATAAAATTGCAAGATATTTTATGATCAAAATATTATTGAATGCATACTCATTTTATGTGCAGGTGATTAAGAGTACTTAATAGTAAGTGATGTGAAGCTTTTTTTCTACAAAAATAAAAATTCCATTGCTTACTCTCTGTATAAACATGTACATTAGAAAGGAAAGATAACTCATGCTACAGCCACTTGCCTGTATCACCAAAATTTGCAATTTTGTTGCCTGAGAAACTATTTATTAATTTTTTTTGTGGCCTTAGTATCACTTATTTATTCAGTTCAGGTAGTCAATCCATAATGATATTTTATTTATAGTTTTATTTTAAATGGAAGATCACTTACATGTTGCAGTCTTTATTGAGAATTATATACTGATGAAGCATCAATGGTCCATAATTGTATCATTTAAGTTGAAAAATTTAAAGAATGAAAAATGTTTTATCTCATTTTTTTCAAAAATGCTAATTCCATATATTCTCTAAAACTGCTTAAGTTAATGGGAAAAGCATCATTTTGGCAAATATCTGGAAACAAAGTTGAATTCTTAGAAATATCTTGATAAGAAATCACCATTATCAGTTAATTTATATCAATTTATTATTTAAATATAATTAAATTGTTTCAATTTTTAGTCAAAAAAAATATGAGCGCACAATATTTAACTTACAGTCACCTGAAACTACTTCTTGATAAACTGTTGATCTATATAATTTCACTAAGATTCATCCATTTTCACATCATTGACAGAAATTCACAGTATCATTAAGAGAAGAAAAAAAATCATTATGGATTGACCACTTTTGATTTCTTTGTGGCCAAAATGGTTGTTATTTTATAAGATTCTTTAACAAGTAATATATTTGAGAAAAGTTTAGAATGTAGAATTATTTATACTAACTATATCCATAACAATTAAGTAAGACATTTGAGAAAAGTTTAGATTGTAGAATTATTTCATAATAACCACTTATTACTAATTAAACTGTTAAAAACTTATAAATTTTGTTTTGTTTTCTATTGGAGAGTTTAATTTGAATAATGAGGGGATAAGATATTATTGACTGTAAAACTGGACATTTCTGCAAGATACTGTATAACTGTAGATTAGAAATGGGCAAAGATTGAATGCTTTTTTTACACAATTTAGAACTAAACTATGATATGATAAATAATACATTTTATGTAGCTAATAAATTATCTCCAATACCCCTAAATCCGTCACTCTTTGGTTAGTTTATTCTGTTTGTAAATGAATGTGATTTGTATACAAAAACAAAACAAAATTTCTAACATTTGAAATGGTATTAATGTTACTTTTGTTGCTGTAGAGGTTTCTAGACGTTCCGTCCCATAATCAATCCGTCCCTTAGTCGATTCGTCCCATTACCAATCTGTCCCTAGACTATCCGTCCCCTAGTCAATCCGGCCCAGAAAAAATCATATTTTTCCAAGTATTATTTACAGTACTAAATTGGTTTAATTCATCTGCGTATTTCATCTTCATGGTTTGTGTGCCGCTGACATCTTCTGTCATCAGGTAGTCATCCTTTAATATGCTCTATGGTGTTTATGGCTTGATTGCAGACTAATAAGACTTTATCACACGTAATGTATATTAATCTTCTTGAGACTGTTTATTGTAACAAATGTCTCTTCTTTTAAAAGCAAGAAAAACATACTTTGCCAAAACATTTAAGGTATGTGTTCCTCCATATTGAAATAAGCTTTCAGTATTTCCCAAAAACAAACATGAGATGTTTTGATATTTGACATATTTTTCTAAGATCATTATACACATAGTGGGCTTCATTTTCAATACAAAGAATACCTTTTATTTTTAGACAAAATTTACATACTCTGTCATTTATTGGAATATTTCTATACCTGCCACATTATATTTCCAAATCATGAGCAATTCTTCCCACTTCTGGAGTTTAAAAAAAAATTCTAATAGTTAGGTTACTGTAAGCTCGTAATTAATGATCAAAGGTTGCACAACAATACAGTTATAAAAACTGTTTTCACTAAGGTGTTTTCACAATGATCAGTGGACACTCATGGGACACACATTTACATTGATTGTTATACATAGTTGAATAACGATGTTTTTACAATAATTAATGGGCATGCATTTTCAGAACCATAGCACTTCAAACAAAAATTATAAATCCCAGTTAAGGGTTGTATAAACAATTTTATGTACATGTCTAACTTCAGCAGTTATCTAGTTTTGATAATTAACTGCAATATATATGAAAAAACTTCCCTTTTTCTTCAGTAATAATCGTTTATTATATCTTTGATGAAAAAAAATTGGAGGGGCCGGATCGACTAAGCAAAATGGGCCAAATCGACCATGGGACGGACCGTCTAAGGACGGACCGACTGTGGGACGGAACGACCTGCTACCGCTGTAGACCAGTATGGCATATGCCATTTTTACTTTCAATCCTCTTTAAAGTTATCTCATAAATTTTATAAGATATCTTATAAAAGTATAAGATATCCTCTAAAGTTTATGAGATATCTTATATTTTTTATAAGATATCTTATGTCATAGATATGAGACATCATAATATTTTTTTCTTTATTAAATATCTCATTTTCTAAATGAATCATGAATATACTTTTGTAATATATCTTATAAAACATATTAAATATCTTGTATGTATCATAAGATATCTCAAAGTTTATGAGATATCTTATGAAATATGATAATTAAGGTATCTTCTCTCCAGAGAGGACTTAGCTACATTAATATTCCAGAAAACATCAGAATAAAAAAATCGGAGAGGGCTACATTATTGCAGCTAATGAAATATGAGAATAAACACTATTTCGCTAGCCAAGGGTTTTTGGTTCACTCCACTCCCCATAAACGGAAGAGGAGTGGACCGAAAACGCTTGGCCGGCGAAGATGTCCATTTATAAACATATAGATCTATATATTTTTATAAGAATTGCTGAAAAAAATATTTTTTGAAAATGACCTAAGAATTTGTGCATATAGATCTCGTGATGCAAAATTGCAATTTGGACTGATGAGAGAGAGATCAAGCAAAGGGCAACAACTTGTGCTGATGCTATATTTTCTATTAAGAGTTGTTGTTCTTAGATATTATCACATTAAGTAATATTTAAGTATCCGTTGTCATAATTAGATATAGAACAATAAAAAAAAATACTATATTTTATTAATATCTAACGTATTTACTGAAATCTGACGATGTAGATAATAAACAGATACGAAACTGATAGGTTGATAGAGACGCTCAATGCTAGCTTTGTACTGTATAGTCATGTTTTGAATTGCACGAAGACCACAACTCACCTGTTGGTTGAAGGGTGTTAAAAGTAAGATTTCATTTGTCATTAAGTGTAGGTGTAAAAAGATATGAACTACAAACAGTGGACAAAGAACCAGAACGGTTACAATTTTCAACTGTATTTATCATATTTATCATACATGGTGTCGTTAATATAGGCTCTGTACATAGATCTACACCACAACTCTAATTTCTAATTCTAATCCAAGAATTATTTGTAGTTTCTTACGATATATTTTATTGATAGCTTTCTGACGTACGACTACTTGAGTTTATGATTTAGACATCAAAGATATTTTCTAAACTTCAAAAGGATCGAGAGAAGCAGTTCAACAAATGATATTGGTACCTGGTGCCTGAAGGTTATGATAAGAAACTTATATGATATGAAGTTTATAAAAATTGAATTAGATATGGCTTGAAATGCATATTTTAAATAAACAGACGAATAGTTTGAATGAACATTAAACGAATATTTTGAATGAACTGTTGAAGTTTCCGGTACTTTTGTCCACTGTCTGTACATATTTAGTCTTCACATGACATGTGCACATTTCAAGGAATTAAGAGTACATTACTATTGGTTTGAATTCACTCAGTGACTGTATCTCTGTCCCGGCTCTTCACAAATTCTGAATGACATCAATCGTGTGAAAATCAAATCTGTCTTTTCTACATCTTAGTATTATGACTGCTATCACAACGTCTAGACCTTGCTGGGGATTTTATTGATAAAAGTAGAATAATAATGATAAGAGTATGAAATGTTGTTGCACCATTACCTAATATTATCCTTTGACACACTTGTAGCATCCAAATTTTGAAACATAGTTGAATTATCTAAGTACACTATTTGAAATTCATCAGCTAATGAGAAAGAGCTACATTGCTGTTGATCAGTAAATAGAATGCTCCAAAGTAAAGTTTATAAACAAGTACTTTACTAGTGCATGTACTACTTGGCATACTACAAATATACATTGTAAATAGACAAGTGTATGTGCTGCAAATCATTTGGATGTTAGAGTTTGCATGGTCTTTGTTACAAGGAAGAAAATATCTTGGCGTCTTAGCTGGGCTTTGATCAAACCTGCACTATTGCAGTCGATGTGGGTGTTCCAAATGCCCACTCCTTTCTTTGCCATACCAGTCGGAATCTACCCAGATCATAGTGTGATGTAGGGGATTTACCAGAATCTTATGATGTAGTCTTTCCAACTGAATTACCTGATTTGCAATATGATAGTTCAAGTGAGACAGAAAAATCTGAAAGATAGGACTGCTCTGTCAGGAGACATTCATTTTCACATGAGCTTTTTAACAGAGCAGAATACAAATGTACGTAAAAACTGAAATAGATCAATTGTTTTGTTTTTTTTAAAAATCCACATCATATGAATTTGTAAAACATTTTTCCTCCGAGTATAATGGCAGCTCAAGAAAAAGTATTTTTATATAGCAATTAACAAACCAATTGCATAAAACTTGTATGGTCATGCTAATTTAGTAATTATCGTTTTCATAGCCACGAGACACACTGTCCAAATACACTAATCACAGCAGATACTTGTTTGTGATATGAGGTTTAAATTTGACACTGGATCGGTATAATTCTTTAGCTTTTGTCAAGAGAAAGTTGAACTTTAACAGAAGCGCTTTCATTTTTTAAAGTTTTAGGAACAGTAATTTTGATATTCTCCCCCATGAAGCATTGTGAAGTGGGGTATGGGAATGATTACTTAAACACAGTTTAAAGGAGTATTTATTCAGAATTAGGATCTTTTTGACCTAATTGATCCCCATGTTTATATTCATTATAAAGGTACATTAAATCAGTACAAAAACATGACCAAGATTTAAATTGGCTAGGTATATTAGGAGACACTTCATTAAGATATTTAGGGATATGACCCAAAGATAATTGTGTGTTTAAGGTTTTATTGAGACACAAAGGTTATTTAAATTGTTAGTTTGGTTGAATTACAGCTATCTGTGAGTGCTCATTGATTAAGTTAGATCTAGTGAGCCATCTTCCTTGTTACAAAAATATATACTAGTCAACAGAGGTAGTGGGTTGTTGTAATTTGCATATTATTTAATCATCTTAAAAATAACATATTTCAGGATACATGTAGAAAACCAAAGATATGATAGGAAGGGAGGGGGGGATATCACCATCATCTTAACATGAATAAAAATTATAGTACTTAATAAGTTTTCAGATGAATTTTAATGTCAATTGATTTAGAGTTATATGGTGTTAAACCTGTCAGTTTTTTTGTGGTAAAAAGGTTTTCCTTTGCTTTAAAACTTGAGTACTATAAGTGAGAAAGCTTTAAATGATACTTAAAAGGTGCACTCCTTGTAGTAAAGCCTTTCAGTGGGTGCCAGGTTTGATGCCCTTCTAACTTTAAGGGCTAGAAATAATGATTTTTATTCACTCATCACTTGGGCTATCAACTTCAACTGGTCAATTGATAACATTTACTGTCCTTTCAGGTCAATGGATAATGAAAATGACTGGCCCAAATTTCATATGTAATAATAATGAAACACTTTCATGATAAGGTCTAGTTGTAGTCTTCATGCAATTAGGAAGTGTAGTGTCACAGGATTACGAAAGTGTCGCAAATTAGACAGGTAAATCTAAAGAATTATTAATCAATTATTTCAAGCCATGATCCTTGACATGAATGATGACCTTTGACATGCTTATTAATAACATAAGTTATAAATATTGCACAACAGGTTAGAAAGGCTATCATAAGTTATGGTGGGGGTGGGGGGGGGGGGGGTATTTATGTTTCACAAATGTACAGTTGCACATCTACCAGTACATATTATATTTGAAAGTGAAATCAGAACAGGCTGCATTTTAGAATTTCTTTGGCCTAGTTTGGTTGTAATAAGTACAAATATGAAATTCTTAAAATAAAAAAAATTAGGGACTTGTAAATTTTCTGTGATGTTGAAATACATTGCACCTCCCTATATAACATTATTATTGGTTTGAATTCACTCAGTGACTGTATCTCTGTCCCGGCTCTTCACAAATTCTGAATGACATCAATCGTGTGAAAATCAAATCTGTCTTTTCTACATCTTAGTATTATGACTGCTATCACAACATCTAGACCTTGCTGGGGATTTTATTGATAAAAGTAGAATAATAATGATAAGACTCCCTATATAACTCTACACAAATTTTCCTAACTTTTGGGGTTAATTGAAATTTAATGGAAATAAATTCCATATGGTAAACTGAATACCATTTTACTTCTAAAAGCTTAAATTTAGTTTTCATTTTCATCATTTTTTTTTTTAAAAGTTTGTAGCATCATATAGTGGTGTCATTAAAACCTCAAATCTAAAAATCTGTGTATGTGAGAGGCATAAATTCACTAAATATGCTTGTTTTACTATGAATTACTTCATGAAGTACACAGAGTTGCAAATTGTCTAATAAAAAGCCATAACATGAATGATCTAATTTCATACTTCTCAGGGGTACATCATTTATTATATTTTACATGTTCACTAGAACTGCATATTAAGCTCGTTATCAACAGATCATTATTAAAGTACCATTTCTGTTAGCACTGCAGCTAGCATGTCTTTTATTACTGATTTGGAATTTGGTTGCAAGCCCAGAATTGTTCCATTCTGGACTTTGTTCCAGAGGCTTTAATGGGTTTACCAGCATCTGGTTACTTTCCTCTTTCATCCTGTAATGAGCTTCTCCTCACTTGGTAATGCACTGGAGATGACATGAGAGGACATCCAGAAAGGAAGGGGTGATTAATAGGGCATTTATCTGATATAGAGCTAACATCTGTTGTATGTTATGGATTTGGCAACTTTTCCTATTCTATACAAATATGTCAATATGTAGGCCTTTTGGATGCTTTGAAATTAATGGTCTGAAAATGAGCTAGGTGATGTTGGAAGAGGGCTATACATGCATATTGACAAGCAAGATTGCAGTTTGTATAATGCACAATATAATAAAGGATTGTGTTAAGTAATAAAAGTTTCTATCTTTATCATATTTCATTTATTTCCAGGGATTTGCATTTTATGTAAATGATGTGAAATTTACGAGTATGTGAAGGAGTTTGCACTGTATACTAAATCATTGATTTACAAATCAGGGATCTATCTTCATGGTTCAGTGGGCAATACATTTCAATACATTTTTTATGCACCAACTTGCATTACTTTTAGAATGGATTGTAAAATCCAGCTTAACTTTTTAGCACATTTTTCTATGGATTGCAGATTATGTCTTTTTATTCCATGTCTGTGACTTGGCTTTGATGTGCTGTCAAAAGCTGAGAGTAATTGGATTTTTATATTGACCCTGAGATTACAGAAACTCTAGATGGACATTTAATCTTGTCTTTCCCTTTATTAAATTGGTCTTACTACAACTTGTGACATTGAGTTTATGGTGCCCTGTACATACTGGACTAGGTTGTGACATTGACTCTGAGGTTTTCATGCATATTGGACTCTGCTGTAGGATTTAATGGACCATGTCCTGGGGTTGACATTGAGTTTAGTACATATATTGGACCATGTGAGACTGACAATGAGTTTATCAAATATAGTTTACCATGTACTGTATTTGTATCGTTTTGTTTAAAGTTTTTCTACTCATGAGTTAGTGCGAGGTAGGAGGGATGATGTATTTAAAAATAACATAAATGTGCACATAAAACAAAGCATTACTTTCTCATATAATAGATACTACTGATGTTGATGTACTTTCTATGTAAACGGGGAGAATTTAGGTGTTTAAAGACATATTTCGTAAATTTTCATCTGTGATATTTATTTGCAGAATCCTTATATTTTGTCATGTTTCTTTTCTTTTATCTGGTAAGACCAAGCCCTGGGTCATAAAACAACTTGAGCCTTAGGGCAAAATTTTCATCTTTCATTAATGTAGAATTAAAAGTTAAATTTTGTGATTAGCAACACTGATGATATTTAAGAAATGAACATCACTTTTGAGCTGTTCATGGTGAGTATGAACGGATTTGGATTTGAGGAAAATTTGCCTCAAATCCAAATCCGTTCATATTGACCATGAATAGCTCAAAAGTGATGTTCATTTCTTATATTTATATTCATTTACTAAAACACCGTTTGTTTACATTGTTTCTATTTTGTTGCATAAAAACGAACTCCTAGCCTCTGTCACAGTAGTTATTGTGACGTACGTCAACACATAGACATGACGTCACATTTCGTCTCACCCTGCCTTTTATCAACATTGCATGGTGTATTGTATTTTGGAGGTAGGAGACCGCAAGATTGGGATGATAGTCCATGTAAATTCACAATCTTAATCCAAAGGTGTGACTTGCGAGATCTTTGTAACAGATGTTCTATTTCTTTCAAATCATTACGCTCTCTCAGTCGTGTGCTTTAAGCTAGTTCATAATCCGTTCATAGTCAATGTGAACGGATTGTGTCGCGCGCTGAAATTGGTTGGTTCATGGAGGAAAATGCGATTTGTGATATAAATATAATCTTATAAAATGTATTACAGCTTTAGCACAGTATATAATTTATATAAAGACAATTCTTTGGGGCAGATATTTGTAATGGATAAGAATGGCAGATCACTCCAGGTGTATTTATTGATCAGGACAGTGCTGACTGTTCAATGAATTTATATTATCAGGATGGCTGACCTAGGTGTGCTGAAGTCAACACCAGGTGGCCATGATTTCCTGTATGATTTCTCCACCACCCTCCACCAGATGATGGGGGACCTAGATTTCTCCACCTGTCGGGGGTCAGACGAGTCGGACTGGGACGAGAATACCTTCTGTACCCCGGACACAGTCGACCAGTGCATCTCCTTTCTCAACCAGGTATATTGATTAATTCAGGTATTGTTTGTATTGATTTAAGCTTCAGTATAATAATTACCTGCAAATGAGCAATTTTGTTGAATTTTATGCTAATAACAGGAAGATATTAGTGGGTTACAATAACAGCTGGCAGAGAACAAAGATTTGGTGGTGGGAAAGTTTTCATAAACAGTACAATAAAATCTCAGATAATCAGGAAATGAGACTGGTAATTAGACCAGGTGTTATTTTAGCCATTTAGTCTTACAAAAACATTACATCATGGAGCAGTGGGCCAGATGGCTAGTTTATAAGTACACTGAAGGGACAAGGGTATGGTTGTTCAGTTTACCTATAGACTGCTGGTCCTACTCCTTAAAACTATAGAGGTAAAGTCATATTTGAATTTTTTATACAAAGACTCTGACTGTATTTTAGATTTCTCATTGTTTACCACATATATATAATCTTTCAATTTGTTGTGGCAGGGATGTTTTGTGATGAATGAAAAATATGTGTTCTAAGATTTTTTTCCCCACTTAATACTGTGCATGAAGTTTGCAATTGTAATATCAGTCAAGGTGATCATTTTATTCAAAAATGTTTAATGTTTTTTATCTTGAAAACACTAAATTGAAACTACTGTATGAGTACTTTGTGTAGAAAAATTCAGCTCTTTGTTGAATTCCCAGGGAATTAATTAGAAATCAATTAGTACTGATGGTAAGTGTGAAGTTATAGATGTCCATTGTGTCTTGATAATGAGTAGATGATTGAGTGTCTGGTCCCTGCTGTGTCAGTTATGTCCATTGGACTTTAGGAATAATAATACAGGGTTCAGAGAGTGATGGACTTTATATTAGAATAGATGTACAGGTATTTAGTATCCAGAACAGGGGTCTTTTTAAAGGTAAGCATCACCATATGAAAATTTATCGCAAGTAATGAAATTGTACAAAATACTCAGTCTTCAGATAATATTAAAGAAAAGTTTTTGGGGTTTTTTCATTGTAAGATATGTGTAGCGTATAAATTCTAGTATAATTAACCAGATCAGCTTTTTATACAAAGTATATTATGTGTTCGTTCCGAAAATGACAGTCTTTTTTTTCTTTTTTTTTTTGGTCAAATTGACTTATGTGATGTTGTTTCTTATCAATGTGTGTGATACATAGAATAATAGGAATGATGCCCAATAATCAGGTTAGCAGTGTAAATACCAGAATGACAGGGTAAAAACTGGAATTATGGTGTCTTAAATGACCAGAATGACACTTGTATTTATATATTTCTAGTTTAATTTGATAAAAAGTAATGTGTATACTGTGTAAAAACCAAGATTTAGCAATGTTGGTTAAATATAATCAAAACAGTAAAAGGTAGGATTAAGATCATATTTGGAACACATTTAGAGAAGACATCACAGACAAAATAATGTTTATCTCAAAATAAGTTTCAATGTTAACACATGTCTTATTCTGAGTTCACAGAAAGGTTGCAAAGTTAATGAGAATTCTGAATATTGACAAATTTGAACTTTCGAAGTATATGTTGCTTCAGAAAATTTAATCTAAAAGTACATACTGGCCTACCTCTCAAACTTACATATTTTGTACACTTGTATCATCTGCAAATTTAGTATAAAAATGGTACAAAGGCAAACTCGTGCTCCATGTTTGTAATGTAATAATAAAAAATGTGCCATTTTCTTCGTAAACTGTGAATTTGTTCAAATCCGTGCTGTCTTGTGGCTTTAAACTTGCTTTCATGATTGTGATAATCTGTTTTCACCAAGGTGCCATCTTGAAATTAGTTTTTACGACATGTGGGTTTTATGGTTTTAAGTCTATTTTGATTTCAGTGAAAATGGGGGATTCACAATGGGGACCCTTGTCCTACCTTGTCCTTTGTGTTTTATTCTCTTACAACTTCTCATCATTACAGAACTCCAACTTAAAGCTGCCTTCAAAGAATTTTAAATTCAAGAAAAACTTCAAAGAAAGCAAAACAATTTTCAATTGCTAATCAACATACATTGCATTCCATATCAGTATTTAATTTAGTGATAATTGGGATCATTAGGATATATTGCCTTTAATCAATGAATTTGTCTGATATAACAACAATTACCAAAGTTTAACTAGACTATAGGTTATTTTATTCATAGAACAATCTTTTAGACACATTTTTGAAACAAATGCCTACTTTTAGACACATTTTTGAAACAAATGCCTAGTTTGTATTAGGTATTCATAGCTGTTGCACATGACTGTACTAAAAAAAAATTAATTGAATTAAACATATTTTATTGTCCTAATTTTATAACAAGGATTGGGCAAAAGTTCTTAAAACTTTTAAAATAATGCCCTCTATCAGAACCATTATTTCATCTTGAATTCTGTTTTGGTTTTGATATTTATTATCTGTGTTAATTTAATTGGCAACTTTTCATTAAACAAGCATAAGTAATTATCAGATAGAGTGAGTTCAAGCACCTCATATACCCAACAAACTAGACAGTGATTCCTTATATTTGAAATGAAAATATAAAATCAGCATATCAATAAAACTGCATGATAGAAATTGAAATACACAGGCATTCCATGTTAATTTCCATAGTCACAGTCCACTGACTCATTCATTTGCATGAAAGTGAAAAACTTACATCCAGTTGTGTATATAGGGAAATTAACATATTTTAAAGCTTCAAAGGATATCACAGAGAAAACATTTGGGAATGAATCTTGGAGTTTTTAAAAGATAATTCAATAATTCGATTTCATAGTATTGATACACAAAGAATCATTTGCAAAACTAGTACAAATCTCTGAAACATTCATTACTTTATTCTCTGTCAATGAAGTATCTTATTGATCGAGATGATGACAAATATTGACTTGTCTTTATTTAAACTTCAAAGAAGAAGAAATATATAAACAACTGAGAGAATGAAGAGGAAATAAAAGACATTGATACTGAACAAAATTATGAAGATGGTTGTTTTTCTGGATGTTTTCCAATGCTTTCTGGTTGAATTGGGAAAATGTCAAAATGAAATGGAAGTACTGAATAAGTCAAGCTTAGCATATCATTTCAGTTTGATTTTTTGTGTTGACAGGAATTACTGTCGCTGGGATTCCAAGCTTTGTCCTATGATAACCAGAGTAAGATGAGCTGTCTGATCAATCGTCTCTACCAGTTACTCCGTCTCATTCAGAGACATGGTCGATCAAAGGAGGAACTGGAAAATAGGTATATATTGTAATATGTTGTGAAATGTATACTGCATGATCAAATACTACTGGATGAGAATCTGTTGAGAGTAGTGCAAGTGAAATTCTATGCACTGCCAGTGTGATAAATACTACACAAACTGAAATGTTTGCAGTATGATTAAAAAACTGCATGAGAATCTGTTTAGAGAATGCAAATGAAATTTGCATGGCATGAAAATATATTGAATGGGAATCTGAATCTGTTAAGAGTAGTGCCAGTAAAATTTTAAGCAGCATTAGAAACTGTTAAGAGTAGATGCTAGTGAATTTAATTTAAATTTAAACAGTAGTTTATTCAAAAATGAATAGGATTGGGCAGCAGGCACAGCCTATTTTAGCCCTCTCCCTAGTGATGTAAGTCAACGTTGTACAGCTTGAAATCTGATTCTGTTTAGAGACACAGTAGTCTTTGGGTATAACAAGATGCACAGGAAAAATATTTTAAATGTATATCTTGTGATGACTGAAATTTGTAATATTTAACATCAGCATTTCACAACCTGACAGTTGATCAGTATTTTATACAGGCCTATTTAGGAATATGTGTTCAGGTTGTCATCATATAATATGATCAAGATCAGAATTTTGATTTACCAAAAACTGTGTCAACCTCTTCAATTTCACTCCAAACTTTATTGATAATATCATTATCTGATAGTGTCTCTGCTGAAATCACTTCAGAATCCATTCCAACATAAATTGAAAAGCTTGATTATGATTTGTAAATCAGTGATGCTATTTTAGCTTCATGTGCTGCTAGAAGCAAGTTCCTTAACTCTGCCACTTCCTTCGCTAGACATTATATAAACTCTATTTCATCTTTGTTTAAATCTCTCAATAAATCCATTTGAAGCCTAGATTTTTCATAATTTAATTTTTTGGACCAGAAATAGAAATGTTCTTACTTCATGCCATAATGAACCACATATGCAGTTTTCTGTCAACGAAATCACCAGATTAAAATTGTTTTCTATTCTGGCAGAAACCTTCCAAATTGTAAATTTCCAAAATTACATTTTTGTTCTGCAAAGTTGTGTGAAATGTACTTGAAGCTACTCTACTGTTTTTTGCAATTTCACTTTTGTTTTTAATCCCTTTTTAATTTTATTAATTATTTCTGCTTCCTTTCAAAAGAAATGGACTTTCTCTTCTTAGAAGCCATGAGTATATACAAGTGAACATTGCAACCAAAACAAGTTATTATTTCTTCACACAATTGTAATATTGTCATATGATTGTATACACATGACTGTGATAATTATCTTTGGCAGAAGCAATCAACCATGCCACAAGTACTTCTTTATATCTGTTAGCACTTTCTACTAAACTGCACAGATGGTGATGTTGTTACATGCGAAATCTTGTTATTTGCAAAATCTCATTATAAGTGCTTTCAATATAATAGGTATTTTTATAAATGAAGTATTAAAGAAATAATTTGGGACTAAAATACCATCTCATTATGAGCAGTACCTTGTAATTATGAGCAATACTTTGATACCTTGAAATAGAGTAGTAGATAGAATGAAGAAAGAAACATAGAATAAACAGTAGATTATGAAGTAATTCTAGTTTTTGAAATAATGATTAGTTTATTATATCAAATTACCCCAATTAAATAATTGAACATTTTTAAATCTTTACATGTCATCAATATGATATATATATATATATATATATATTATCCCTTTACTTCATATCTATATTGTAATTTCTTATGTACATCATTATGTGGACTTTACCTTGTACCTTAAAGGAGAAGGCTTAGATAGGTGTTGCCTGCTGCCTAATCCTTATTATGTTATATTCATAATAAAATACTGTTTAAGATAAAAAATATGCTATATATAAATGCATGGAAGCATTGCATATTGTAATAATGGTGATATGATAATTGATGGTCAACGAACACTTTGCAGACTACACCGCCTCAACAGTGAATGTGAGCACTACCAACACACCATAGCCCGGCTGAAGACAGAGAGAGAGAAACTTCTTAGAGATGTGTATGTGGAGCAGGAGAAAAGCCGTCAGCTCCTGGTCAAACACAAGGCCTCTACTGGCAAGCTCAAGTCAGAGAAGGAGGAGGTAAGAGTAGGGAGAGAGAGAAAAAGAATTTGTATAGAGACTTTATAAAGCCTTCAGACTTTTAGTCATACAATAGATTACTGAATTGCTAAACCTATATTGTAAAATGTGACTTTCTAATTATAAAGGTAAAGAGACTGCTGAGTGTAAACAAAGACAAAGATATTCAATTCAAGCATGACCTGAGAAAGAAAGAAAGAGAGTGCAATAAACTGAAGGAGAGAATACATCAGCTGCTGGCAGACAAAACACCAAGTAGGAGAGTAGGTAAGGGGAACTAATTGAAAGGACAAAGAACTGACCCCCAGCCTACAAACAACAGAAAAGTATGTAAACATGCATCCTTCTAGAAAATAAGATATACTAATCAGAAATATTGAACTTCAACAAATATTTACAGCATTTCCCCTCTCAAGCAAACTGTTATACAAAGGAAAGTGTTGATTTAAGTTAATGAACATGAGGAGTTAAGGATGATTAACACACCCGAGAAATCTCTTATGGGTGGAAATATACAATAATATTTTGAAATTGAAAACTCAAATTTACTGTATCTAGCAGTATAATTTAATTCATGTTTAAAAAGGAGGTTAGCCATTATGATGATGTATTATTTTCCCTTAATTTAAGTTAATGAAAATGGGTAATGATTACCACCCCTCCCCTTTGTGGCAAACTAATAAATGGCAGGGAGTGGTTAATGATAAACACACAGGTCCCCTCTCAGGCAAACTGATAAATTGCAGAGGGGTGGTTAATGATAAACACACAGGTCCCCTCTCAGGCAAGCTGATAAATTACAGGGGGTGGGTAATGATAACACACACCTTCCCTCATAGGCAAACTGATAAATGGCAGGGGGTGGGTAATGATAAAGACACAGGTCCCCTCTCAGGCAAACTGATAAATTGCAGAGGGGTGGTTAATGATAAACACACAGGTCCCCTCTCAGGCAAACTGATAAATTGCAGAGGGGTGGTTAATGATAAACACACAGGTCCCCTCTCAGGCAAGCTGATAAATTACAGGGGGTGGGTAATGATAACACACACCTTCCCTCATAGGCAAACTGATAAATGGCAGGGGGTGGGTAATGATAAACACACAGGTCCCCTCTCAGGCAAACTGATAAATTGCAGAGGGGTGGTTAATGATAAACACACAGGTCCCCTCTCAGGCAAACTGATAAATTGCAGAGGGGTGGTTAATGATAAACACACAGGTCCCCTCTCAGGCAAGCTGATAAATTACAGGGGGTGGGTAATGATAACACACACCTTCCCTCATAGGCAAACTGATAAATGGCAGGGGGTGGGTAATGATAACACACACATTCCCTCTCAGCCTCACTGATAAATTACAGGGGGTGGGTAATGATAACACACACCTTCCCCCTTAGGTAAACTGATAAATTACAAGGGGTGGGTAATGATAACACACACCTTCCCTCTTAGGTAAACTGATAAATTACAGGGGGTGGGTAATGATAACACACACCTTCCCTCATAGGCAAACTGATAAATGGCAGGGGGTGGGTATTGATAAACACACACCTGTGACAAACTGAGGGAGTGGGTAATGATATACACAGGTCCCCTCTCTGGTATTTGATAATTACCAAGGAGTAGCCCATCAGAATGGGTAATGATAAACACTTTTCAATCATCAACAATTAGGGTAAGTCAAATGCAGACATTATTTATGATTTCACATTGTACTAACAAACTGGGAGAGTATCTCATCGACTGACCAGTTTCAGTGACCTTAGTGATAAACCGTGATTTCCTCATTAATCACTTGAATTAAATGAATAGATGATGCACCTACCTTTAAAGTAATTAAATTCCTTTACTTCCATCCAAAAATTCCAAATCCATTGATACGTTAATTGAATATATTTTCGTAACAAAAAACATGTTACTTTGTACTCCTAAAATGTTGACGTCACCTATTTCAGTGACCATTGTTAATAAAGGTTTTGCCAAAAGTTTGTAACTGTAAAAACATATATACAGGAGGAATGTGATTTATTGGGTGTAGATTTTATCGCTTTCTTTGGAGACTTTAATAATGATAAATGTCATAATGCGGTATTTAAAAAAATCATTAACTTACCCTAAACTATCCATGCAACAGTTTGTATCATATAAGAATTTTAAGCCGATTCCTCATTTTTTTAACCATATAACTTGAAAACTATTAAATATTTCCAGTAATATTACCTTTTTGAAGGTAATTGGATATGCTTACAATGGAATTTAAGCAAAACTCACTGACTTTCAAGTTTTTAACATTGTTTTCCTTAAATAAAAAAATATTGTGGTATGTACAGTTGTTCTATATTGTAATATATCACATTACAAAAATGTTTGCAGTACCCATCCCTTCAATAATTTGTCCAAAAAATTAAAAGCGGACATCTGATTTTGGCCTCACCTATACCAAGCGAAAAATGACATACGCCCTATATCACATGACAATAATAACAGCAAACATCTACTGCAAGTTTCATATCAACATAGTGTAGAATTCTAAACTTTTAATATACTTTATATTAATATGAAGGTATGCTTGAAAAAGTCATATGTAAATGGGCTTATTTTCGAGGTGCTGGTGTTGATTTTTTGCATACTCACCTTCTTGTGGTTCATTTTTGGGGAAAAATTGAAGATGTTCTCTGTATATCTTTACAAACACTACGGCGAAATTGATGACGCGCACAAGTAAACAAAAGGTTACCGATTCTGGTCAGTCACCGATACACATTTGCCGAATGATAAGGATGTGCAAACATAGTAAATAACATCAATAGAACATGTTAACAGTACAATAGGACTGAATTTGAAGATATTTCATAAACATTTCATTGTTAAGTAGCACTGCACATTAAAATGGAAAACACTGTCAATTCTAGTGAACTCTACCCTCCCCCTAAGAACAACTATAACTGGTCCAACAGTATAGTATATTACTAACACCATAAGTCCTCAATGAAATTTATACCTAGTGTAAGGTCGGTATTGTAATAAAGGAATAGCCTCTGTAAAAGAATGATGATATGGAGATTGTAGACTTTATATATGCATGTTTTATTATTTGAGAGATTTATAAGCACAATTTTAATTTTACAGGTTTAGATATTGCATACTCCTTACAAAGTTCTGATGGCAAGAGGAGCACCTGGAAGACCACCTCTAACAAGTGGGTACCAGTATGTTTTGACCAGTATATTGTTCAGTATGACTAGTATATTATGCAGTCTGACCAGTATATTGTACAGTTGACCAGTATATTGTACAGTTGACCATTTGTCCAGTCTGACCAGTGTATTGTCCAGGCTGACCATTTGTCCAGTCTGACCAGTATACTGTCCAATCTGACCAGTATATTGTATTCAAGTCAGAAGTTAAAATCTGAGATTTTATTCAAATTTTGACTGCTCAAATAGAAGAATACTCAAACTTAAGTTTGAGATTATTTCGAGAAATCCAGGCCAGTATATTGTACAGACTGACAGGCACATTGTTCAGTATGACTGGTATATTATATAGTCTGACCAGTATAATGTTAAGTCTGAATATGTTATTGAGTCTTGTGAGTATATTGTTGAGTCTGACTGATACATTGTCTGGTCTGACAAATACATAGTCCAATATGACTGGTATATTGTTCTATCTGGCCTGTAAATTGTTCAGTTTGATTGGTACATTGTCCAGCCTGACGAGAGTATTGTTGAGTCTGAGTATACTGTTGAATCCTGACTGCATTGTTGAGTCTGACTGCTACATTGTCCGATGTGACATACATAGTCCAGTATGACTGGTATATTGTTCTATCTGAACAGATATATGTGATTCAGTTACCTTTATTAAAAATCACTCACCCTGAAATAGATGTGTACAGGACCAGAGAGAAATCCAGAATATGTTGACCTGAGTTACAAGTATGGCCCCACAGGAAACTTGATGTGTTAACATACTGCAGTAGATGATGGTGGACTTTGAATAATGTCAGATTGTTGCTTTCAGACAAGATGAAATGTACCAGCACTTAATGACTATGTATGAAGAAAAGCAAAAGGAATTGTTGGTAGAAAACGCAGAACTAAGGACAAGCCTGAAACATGTTCACAAGGACATCAGTAAAGCTCTTGGGCTTCACGATCACGTCATCTCTGCCTCTACAAAGGTTTGTTTTCTGTCAGTAAATGTTTAGAGGATTTCTTAAAGTATCCTTTATGGTCCTTTTGAAATATTTCACTACGTGCCAGAAAGTATTTGAGATTGATCGAGTTTATTTTTGTTTACAGTCCACAATGCCACAAGAGTCAGAGCCTTGCTCCAGTGAAGAAGAGTTTAGTACCTACCCATCAGTCTCTACATGTAGGTCACATGACTCAGATGGTGAGTGTCCAATCCCTAATTCATGTTTTACCAGTACTGTATACAGGCAAATTTTTGCTTTGTGATATTTTGGCCCAAGTGCATGGAAAAACAATTTGGTCCCATTATAAACTCACCTGAAGTTTGCTACTTTTAAGAGTAATTATTTGATTTAAATTTGTTCAAGGTTAAGGGTGAAAATGAAATAATACAGGGATGACAATTTTCTGGCAGACAGTACTCAAAAGCATCTTCTTCTTTTTTTCATTGCCTTGCCAAAGGTGTTGCTGGTTGTCATAAATAGGTTCAAATGGTTCTCCAACAGTTCAAAAGTTTCTTACTCTTTAGAATAGTAAAAAAAAAACTTCATTGTCCTTCAATGATAAAATGGCTAGTCAGAATGTCTCCCCGTCCTTACGAGTAGAAGTGCATATTGAAATCCAGGAAATCCAGAATAATTTTGTGTTAACTTGGTTGAGCATTGTGGACCATGGTCATTTGTTTTGTTTTTTATTATTATTATTATTTTTTTTGTTTTTTTGTTATTTTTATTGGGGGGTGGGGGGGTGGTAATCAAGCAGTTTAATTAAGTCTATGGTTCACTTCTACCGTTTTCTTAGAAAATGGATTCATTATTAGCCCTTGTGTTTTATAATGTTAATGTCCATCTTAATCCTAACCTCCTTGTTGCGGTTTTATGTTTCAGGTTACTTCCAGATGCCGTATGACATGATTAGGGAAAACTTAGAGAACATGTTCAAAGAAAGATCAAAGAAATTAAAAGAAAGAAGAAAAAGAAAACTGCCTAGTGAGTGATGGAAGATTTTATTTTGATACATCATGTTTTGAATTGTTCACTTCTTTTGAAATAAAGAACAAGAAATCAACAGCAAATTTATTATGATCTCTTTCAACATTTCAGCTGTAAAAATTGAAAGATATTTGTAACATTTGAAGCTATCTGATTTTCTTGAAAGTTTCACCCACAATATCTTTATGCTTTGTAAACATTAGAATTGGTTGCATTATGTCTGTAACATCCTGTACATCATTCAATGTAAGTTTATTTATTAGTATTTTTGTGTTGTTATTGTATTGGGATTTTAATTTTTTAGGTCCAACCAAACCTGCCAAATCTAGTCCTCCTAAGCCAAATAAACCTGGTGATATGGAACAGTTCAAGAAAGAAATAGAAATACTGAAAAAGCAGATCAAGACATATGAAGATCAGATTGAAAAACATAGGAGAGAGAAGGAAAATTATAAAGAAGTCATACAGCAACAGGAGGACATGATACAGGTATGATACACCTATGGTACAAACCACGATACATCTGTAATACACACCACAATACATGATACATCTGTTGTACAAACCACAATACATGATACATCTGTTGTACACACCACAATACATGATACATCTATAATACACACACAATACATGATACATCTGTAATACACACCACAATACATGATACATCTGTAATACACACCATACATGATATATCTGTAATACACACAATACATGATACATCTGTAGTACACACCACAATACATGATACATCTGTAATACACACAATACATGATATATCTGTAATACACACAATACATGATACATCTGTAATACACACCACAATACATGATACATCTGTAATACACACCACAATACATGATACATCTGTAATACACACCACAATACATGATACATCTGTAATACACACCACAATACATGATATATCTGTAATACACACAATACATGATACATCTGTAATACACACCACAATACATGATACATCTATAATACACACCACAATACATGATACATCTGTAGTACACACCACAATACATGATACATCTGTAGTACACACAATACATGATACATCTGTAATACACACAATACATGATACATCTGTAATACACACCACAATACATGATATATCTGTAATACACACAATACATGATACATCTGTAATACACACCACAATACATGATACATCTGTAATACACACCACAATAAGTGATAATCTGTAATACACACCACAATACATGATACATCTGTAGTACACACAATACATGATACATCTGTAATACACACAATACATGATACATCTGTAATACACACAATACATGATACATCTGTAATACACACACAATACATGATACATCTGTAATACACACACAATACATGATACATCTGTAATACACACAATACATGATGCATCTGTAATACACACCACAATAAGTGATAATCTGTAATACACACCACAATACATGATACATCTGTAATACACACACAATACATGATACATCTGTAATACACACAATACATGATACATCTGTAATACACACAATACATGATGCATCTGTAATACACACACAATACATGATACATCTGTAGTGCACACAATACATGATACATCTGTAATACACACAATACATGATACATCTGTAATACACACAATACATGATACATCTGTAATACACACAATACATAATACATCTGTAGTGCACACAATACATGATACATCTGTAATACACACAATACATGATACATCTGTAGTACACACAATACATGATACATCTGTAGTACACACAATACATGATACATCTGTAATACACACCACAATACATGATACATCTGTAGTACACACAATACATGATACATCTGTAATACACACCACAATACATGATACATCTGTAATACACACCACAATACATGATACATCTGTAATACACACAATACATGATACATCTGTAATACACACCACAATACATGATACATCTGTAATACACACAATACATGATACATCTGTAATACACACCACAATACATGATACATCTGTAATACACACCACAATACATGATACATCTGTAATACACACCACAATACATGATACATCTGTAGTACACACCACAATACATGATACATCTGTAATACACACAATACATGATACATCTGTAATACACACAATACATGATACATCTGTAGTACACACAATACATGATACATCTGTAATACACACCACAATACATGATACATCTGTAGTACACACACAGTACATGATACATCTGTAGTACACACACAATACATGATACATCTGTAGTACACACAATACATGATACATCTGTAATACACACAATACATGATACATCTGTAATACACACAATACATAATACATCTGTAATACACACCACAATACATGATACATCTGTAATACACACCACAATACATGATACATCTGTAATACACACAATACATGATACATCTGTAATACACACAATACATGATACATCTGTAATACACACACAATACATGATACATCTGTAATACACACAATACATGATACATCTGTAATACACACAATACATGATACATCTGTAATACACACAATACATGATACATCTGTAATACACACAATACATAATACATCTGTAATACACACCACAATACATGATACA
Source organism: Ostrea edulis (assembly GCF_947568905.1). Lineage (NCBI taxonomy): Eukaryota > Metazoa > Mollusca > Bivalvia > Ostreida > Ostreidae > Ostrea > Ostrea edulis. The sequence goes on from NC_079167.1 coordinate 54,776,596, forward strand.
TCTGTAATACACACCACAATACATGATACATCTGTAATACACACAATACATGATACATCTGTAATACACACCACAATACATGATACATCTGTAATACACACCACAATACATGATACATCTGTAATACACACCACAATACATGATACATCTGTAATACACACAATACATGATACATCTGTAATACACACAATACATGATACATCTGTAGTACACACAATACATGATACATCTGTAATACACACAATACATGATACATCTGTAATACACACAATACATGATACATCTGTAATACACACAATACATGATACATCTGTAATACACACAATACATGATACATCTGTAATACACACAATACATGATACATCTGTAATACACACAATACATGATACATCTGTAGTACACACAATACATGATACATCTGTAATACACACCACAATACATGATACATCTGTAATACACACAATACATGATACATCTGTAATACACACAATACATGATACATCTGTAATACACACAATACATGATACATCTGTAGTACACACACAATACATGATACATCTGTAATACACACAATACATGATACATCTGTAATACACACAATACATGATACATCTGTAATACACACACAATACATGATACATCTGTAATACACACAATACATGATACATCTGTAGTACACACAATACATGATACATCTGTAATACACACCACAATACATGATACATCTGTAGTACACAATACATGATACATCTGTAATACACACAATACATGATACATCTGTAATACACACAATACATAATACATCTGTAATACACACCACAATACATGATACATCTGTAATACACACCACAATACATGATACATCTGTAATACACACAATACATGATACATCTGTAATACACACCACAATACATGATACATCTGTAATACACACCACAATACATGATACATCTGTAATACACACCACAATACATGATACATCTGTAATACACACAATACATGATACATCTGTAATACACACAATACATGATACATCTGTAATACACACAATACATGATACATCTGTAATAAACACCACAATACATGATACATCTGTAATACACACAATACATGATACATCTGTAATACACACAATACATGATACATCTGTAATACACACCACAATACATGATACATCTGTAATACACACACAATACATGATACATCTGTAATACACACACAATACATGATACATCTGTAATACACACCACAATACATGATACATCTGTAATACACACACAATACATGATACATCTGTAGTACACACAATACATGATACATCTGTAGTACAAACCACAATAAGTGATAATCTGTAATACACACCACAATACATGATACATCTGTAATACACACAATACATGATACATCTGTAATACACACAATACATGATGCATCTGTAATACACACCACAATACATGATACATCTGTAATACACACACAATACATGATACATCTGTAATACACACAATACATGATGCATCTGTAATACACACACAGTACATGATACATCTGTAATACACACAATACATGATACATCTGTAATACACACAATACATGATACATCTGTAATACACACCACAATACATGATACATCTGTAATACACACACAATACATGATACATCTGTAATACACACACAATACATGATACATCTGTAATACACACCACAATACATGATACATCTGTAATACACACACAATACATGATACATCTGTAGTACACACAATACATGATACATCTGTAGTACAAACCACAATAAGTGATAATCTGTAATACACACCACAATACATGATACATCTGTAATACACACAATACATGATACATCTGTAATACACACAATACATGATACATCTGTAGTACACACAATACATGATACATCTGTAATACACACACAATACATGATACATCTGTAATACACACAATACATGATACATCTGTAGTACAAACCACAATAAGTGATAATCTGTAATACACACCACAATACATGATACATCTGTAATACACACAATACATGATACATCTGTAGTACACACAATACATGATACATCTGTAATACACACAATACATGATACATCTGTAATACACACAATACATGATACATCTGTAATACACACCACAATACATGATACATCTGTAATACACACCACAATACATGATACATCTGTAATACACACAATACATGATACATCTGTAATACACACACAATACATGATACATCTGTAATACACACAATACATGATACATCTGTAATACACACAATACATGATACATCTGTAGTACACACAATACATGATACATCTGTAATACACACAATACATGATACATCTGTAATACACACCACAATACATGATACATCTGTAATACACACCACAATACATGATACATCTGTAATACACACACAATACATGATACATCTGTAATACACACAATACATGATACATCTGTAATACACACAATACATGATACATCTGTAGTACACACAATACATGATACATCTGTAATACACACAATACATGATACATCTGTAATACACACCACAATACATGATACATCTGTAATACACACCACAATACATGATATATCTGTAATACACACAATACATGATACATCTGTAGTACACACCACAATACATGATATATCTGTAATACACACAATACATGATACATCTGTAGTACACACCACAATACATGATACATCTGTAATACACACAATACATGATACATCTGTAATACACACACAATACATGATACATCTGTAATACACACACAATACATGATACATCTGTAATACACACCACAATACATGATACATCTGTAATACACACACAATACATGATACATCTGTAATACACACAATACATGATACATCTGTAATACACACACAATACATGATATATCTGTAGTACACACAATACATGATACATCTGTAATACACACCACAATACATGATACATCTGTAATACACACCACAATACATGATACATCTGTAATACACACCACAATAAGTGATAATCTGTAATACACACAATACATGATACATCTGTAATACACACAATACATGATACATCTGTAATACACACCACAATACATGATACATCTGTAATACACACAATACATGATACATCTGTAGTACACACAATACATGATACATCTGTAATACACACAATACATGATACATCTGTAATACACACAATACATGATACATCTGTAATACACACCACAATACATGATACATCTGTAATACACACACAATACATGATACATCTGTAATACACACACAATACATGATACATCTGTAATACACACCACAATACATGATACATCTGTAATACACACACAATACATGATACATCTGTAGTACACACAATACATGATACATCTGTAGTACAAACCACAATAAGTGATAATCTGTAATACACACCACAATACATGATACATCTGTAATACACACAATACATGATACATCTGTAATACACACAATACATGATACATCTGTAATACACACCACAATACATGATACATCTGTAATACACACACAATACATGATACATCTGTAATACACACACAATACATGATACATCTGTAATACACACAATACATGATACATCTGTAATACACACACAATACATGATACATCTGTAATACACACACAATACATGATACATCTGTAATACACACAATACATGATACATCTGTAATACACACACAATACATGATACATCTGTAATACACACAATACATGATACATCTGTAATACACACACAATACATGATATATCTGTAGTACACACAATACATGATACATCTGTAATACACACCACAATACATGATACATCTGTAATACACACCACAATACATGATACATCTGTAATACACACCACAATAAGTGATAATCTGTAATACACACAATACATGATACATCTGTAATACACACCACAATACATGATACATCTGTAATACACACACAATACATGATACATCTGTAATACACACACAATACATGATACATCTGTAATACACACCACAATACATGATACATCTGTAATACACACACAATACATGATACATCTGTAGTACACACAATACATGATACATCTGTAGTACAAACCACAATAAGTGATAATCTGTAATACACACCACAATACATGATACGTCTGTAATACACACAATACATGATACATCTGTAATACACACAATACATGATACATCTGTAATACACACCACAATACATGATACATCTGTAATACACACACAATACATGATACATCTGTAGTACACACAATACATGATACATCTGTAGTACACACACAGTACATGATACATCTGTAGTACACACACAATACATGATACATCTGTAGTACACACAATACATGATACATCTGTAATACACACAATACATGATACATCTGTAATACACACCACAATACATGATACATCTGTAATACACACAATACATGATACATCTGTAATACACACCACAATACATGATACATCTGTAATACACACCACAATACATGATATATCTGTAGTACACACAATACATGATACATCTGTAGTACACACAATACATGATACATCTGTAATACACACACAATACATGATACATCTGTAATACACACCACAATACATGATACATCTGTAATACACACACAATACATGATACATCTGTAGTACACACAATACATGATACATCTGTAATACACACCACAATAAGTGATAATCTGTAATACACGCAATACATGATGCATCTGTAATACACACAATACATGATACATCTGTAATACACACAATACATGATACATCTGTAATACACATAATACATGATACATCTGTAGTACACACAATACATGATACATCTGTAATACACACCACAATACATGATACATCTGTAATACACACAATACATGATACATCTGTAATACACACAATACATGATACATCTGTAATACACACACAATACATGATACATCTGTAATACACACAATACATGATACATCTGTAATACACACACAATACATGATACATCTGTAATACACACACAATACATGATACATCTGTAATACACACAATACATGATACATCTGTAATACACACACAATACATGATACATCTGTAATACACACAATACATGATACATCTGTAATACACACACAATACATGATATATCTGTAGTACACACAATACATGATACATCTGTAATACACACCACAATACATGATACATCTGTAATACACACCACAATACATGATACATCTGTAATACACACCACAATAAGTGATAATCTGTAATACACACAATACATGATACATCTGTAATACACACAATACATGATACATCTGTAATACACACCACAATACATGATACATCTGTAATACACACAATACATGATACATCTGTAGTACACACAATACATGATACATCTGTAATACACACAATACATGATACATCTGTAATACACACAATACATGATACATCTGTAATACACACCACAATACATGATACATCTGTAATACACACACAATACATGATACATCTGTAATACACACACAATACATGATACATCTGTAATACACACCACAATACATGATACATCTGTAATACACACACAATACATGATACATCTGTAGTACACACAATACATGATACATCTGTAGTACAAACCACAATAAGTGATAATCTGTAATACACACCACAATACATGATACATCTGTAATACACACAATACATGATACATCTGTAATACACACAATACATGATACATCTGTAATACACACCACAATACATGATACATCTGTAATACACACACAATACATGATACATCTGTAGTACACACACAATACATGATACATCTGTAGTACACACAATACATGATACATCTGTAATACACACAATACATGATACATCTGTAATACACACCACAATACATGATACATCTGTAATACACACAATACATGATACATCTGTAATACACACAATACATGATACATCTGTAATACATACCACAATACATGATACATCTGTAATACACACCACAATACATGATATATCTGTAGTACACACAATACATGATACATCTGTAATACACACAATACATGATACATCTGTAATACACACAATACATGATACATCTGTAATACACACCACAATACATGATACATCTGTAATACACACACAATACATGATACATCTGTAATACACACAATACATGATGCATCTGTAATACACACCACAATAAGTGATAATCTGTAATACACACCACAATACATGATGCATCTGTAATACACACCACAATAAGTGATAATCTGTAATACACACCACAATACATGATACATCTGTAATACACACACAATACATGATACATCTGTAATACACACAATACATGATACATCTGTAATACACACACAATACATGATACATCTGTAATACACACCACAATACATGATACATCTGTAATACACACACAATACATGATACATCTGTAGTACACACAATACATGATACATCTGTAGTACAAACCACAATAAGTGATAATCTGTAATACACACCACAATACATGATACATCTGTAATACACACAATACATGATACATCTGTAATACACACAATACATGATACATCTGTAATACACACCACAATACATGATACATCTGTAATACAAACACAATACATGATACATCTGTAGTACACACAATACATGATACATCTGTAGTACACACACAGTACATGATACATCTGTAGTACACACACAATACATGATACATCTGTAGTACACACAATACATGATACATCTGTAATACACACAATACATGATACATCTGTAATACACACCACAATACATGATACATCTGTAATACACACAATACATGATACATCTGTAATACACACAATACATGATACATCTGTAATACACACCACAATACATGATACATCTGTAATACACACCACAATACATGATATATCTGTAGTACACACAATACATGATACATCTGTAGTACACACAATACATGATACATCTGTAATACACACCACAATACATGATACATCTGTAATACACACAATACATGATACATCTGTAGTACACACAATACATGATACATCTGTAATACACACCACAATACATGATACATCTGTAATACACACACAATACATGATACATCTGTAGTACACACAATACATGATACATCTGTAGTACAAACCACAATAAGTGATAATCTGTAATACACACAATACATGATACATCTGTAATACACACCACAATACATGATACATCTGTAGTACACACAATACATGATACATCTGTAATACACACCACAATACATGATACATCTGTAATACACACACAATACATGATACATCTGTAATACACACAATACATGATACATCTGTAATACACACAATACATGATACATCTGTAATACACACCACAATACATGATACATCTGTAGTACACACAATACATGATACATCTGTAATACACACACAGTACATGATACATCTGTAATACACACACAATACATGATACATCTGTAGTACACACAATACATGATACATCTGTAGTACAAACCACAATAAGTGATAATCTGTAATACACACCACAATACATGATACATCTGTAATACACACCACAATACATGATACATCTGTAGTACACACAATACATGATACATCTGTAATACACACCACAATACATGATACATCTGTAATACACACACAATACATGATACATCTGTAATACACACAATACATGATACATCTGTAATACACACAATACATGATACATCTGTAATACACACCACAATACGTGATACATCTGTAGTACACACAATACATGATACATCTGTAATACACACACAATACATGATACATCTGTAGTACACACAATACATGATACATCTGTAGTACACACCACAATAAGTGATAATCTGTAATACAAATCACAATACTAGTTCTTGAGAATTTAATCAATAGACAAAGTTTAAAATTTTATAGAAGCCATGATTTATAGAACTTTGCTTTAGGTAGTATCAGCCATCATCAGACTGTGACATACTTTCTTTTCATTATATGAATAAAAGGTCCTTGCTTAAAAACTGTGACAGGAGGTAGATAGACAAACCAAGAGATCTGTATTTAAACTATTTCCCCAAATTCGACCCAAGTTCAACAACCTGTAAATATTTAAAACATCAAGAAAATTAAAAATTGTTGGGAATCAAAATCCTTGCACTATGCAGATCTTCAAGTTATTTTCAGAGGCCCTAGCTTCAAATCTTTGAGAGGAGTTAAAAAGACAAACCATGTCCTTTATCTAATATAATATTTCCTTAAAACGGACCAAGTTCAACAACCTGTAATTTCTTAAAAATTGAAGAAAATCAAAATCCTTGCCACATGCACATCTTCAATACCCATACAAACACTCTGTTAAACAAGAAGGTCCTCACTTGAAAATTTGGGAGGAGTTAGTCTGACAAATTATGTACCCTCCCTATAACATTAATTTTTAAATGAAGGGGCAAAACTCCTGCAAGAGAGGTCGAACTTGATCAAAATTGCAACATGATCTAGAGTGATCCACAAAGAAGCTACATGGCAAGTTTCAGCTTGATATGTATCAGAGAAATGAAATTAGAAACCAAAAGGATGTCTGAACTTTGAATATTTTGATATGTTGATATTTAGTGGATGTCATCCTTGTGATAGACCTTTCTTTGAAATTTCTCCTTAAACAGCATGATCAAAATCTCTCCTCTCCTCCCCCCCCAAAACTGGTTATAACAATACATAGTATTTATTACAATTTCATGAAACTATTTCTTTACAAAAAATACAAATTGTGTGTGAATAATGAAAAGTCTATCACATAATGGACTTAAAAGAAATCGATGAAAACAGAGTTATTGCCCTTAGATTCAATATTTTGGAACATATCTATTCATATATATCTTAGACTTTTGAAAGATTTAATGTTTGATTTTGCGAAATCTTATGACATCACATGAGGGTGTAATAAAGTGTGTTTGATTCCGATTCTTCATTACTGGTGTATATTGCAGTTTTTTGTTTGCAGAATGCCATTCAAACACAGAAACACCAACAGTCAGGAGAGCTGTTTCTGGATGACTCCAAGCTTGTACAGGAAAAAGAAAGTCTATCTGAGCATCAGAAATTATTTCGTGAAGAGAAAATCAACTTTATAGAGGAAAGAAAACAGTTAACAGAGGCAACCATTAAACTGGGCAAAGAGGTAGGTATATAGTACAGTGTAGAAATAAGCATAGTAATGATTTATAGGATAGATAGCAGATGATAACTGAGCACTGTAATTAAATGATACTATGAAATAGCCATTGTGTCTCGGAGTTTGATTAAAAGATTACCAGTCATGTTGTAATAGCAGCATATCTAATGTAGATTCCTACCCCTGACTTTTATTTAAGAGATGTCGAGTCTGACCCAATACCAATCCATTTTAATGAATTTCATTATGGGATATACATTCAATAGAAATTTTCATCCACTTTTTTCATTATCAAACTATAAATATTTGGGTAATCTGCATAACTAGATTTTATTCTTTTTTAATTTAATTTAATTTAATTTTTTTTTTTTTTTTGAGTTTCAATCTCATCAATATTCAATAATGTACAAGTATTTTTTTTCTTTCCACCTACAAACATTGAATTAGTACAATTATTTAATCAATCTGATATGTGATACTTTATTGTAAAATGAAGCATACATTTAAAAAAGATTTACTTTTTCAGTTAATCTAATACTCACTCGAGACATGCACAAGTTGACTAATCTAAGCTGTGAAAAAATCTTGCATAAGAAAAAAGATATTCATTGAGTAAATCATGTTATTGTACACCAGGAAATTGGGGTAATTTAACAAGTTATGTAACTGTAAAGTAGCAAGATAGTCCCAGACAAATTTAAAATCATTTTTCAATGCAATAGGACAAAACCTTCTCTTAATACTTAAACAGTACTGCTTTGTGGGTACATAGTTAGATGCAGTCTGTACCCCAACACTTTTCCTTCACTACAGCTGATGTTGTATTGTTGATCAGATTTGGCTATATGTGCATGATTGTATTTGCTACACAGTTAAACTTTTCTTTTTCAGAAAAGGGCCCTAGACGAAGAGAAAACTGCCATATTGAAGACTCAATTTCTGCAGATTTCTCCCTTCAGATCTCCTAGAGACAAGTCCACACCTCATAAAGGTAAGCTTCAGATCTCCTACAGTCTACACCTCATAGTTAGGCTTGTCTAGTAAATTATTGAAAAACAAGAAATTTCTGTAATCATACCACAGTTATAGAAATAATGACTTTTGGAGGTTATGGAAATCTAATGTGTGAAAAAACTGCACTGTGAGATTTTAGGTGTAGATCGGTAGAGGTAAACTATTGAAACTATTAGTAGCCTGGCTGTATTCAGATATGAAATATTTAAAGCTAGGAATAAAATCCAAACTAAAGAGTCATGAATCAATTATCTATTGATTATATTTACTGCTTGTAGATGAATACACTGGTCAGGTTAAGTGTGTTGTGAAATGAATATACTGGTCAGGTTAAGTGTGTCGTGAAATGATAGGTCGTCAAGATGATTGTTTTGATTATTTTAGTCGATTCCGTCCGCCTCCTTCCATCCACTCCCCAGTTTTCACCTGCTCCCTCAGGACAGCCGAAGACTCCCTCCACTGTTGAACTCTTACGATTCTTGGGAATCACACCAAAGGAACAGTTTCTGTAAGTGTACTCAATGGCAGCTACACAAGTTGGTTTATTAATTAAACCAGAAATATTTTTTGTTTTAATGAAAATGAATTTCTTCACAACATGTGTAAACCACTAGCCCTTAATAGGGATACAACATAATTAGAAATACAATATTGAATATTCACATTTATAAAGTAGTACACACTATTTAAATATTTATACTGAATTTGGAACTGGAATGGGATTTGCATTTTCTGAATGTAGAATGGGTGTCTTACTCTGGAGTGATTTAAATTTTCCCCCTTTCTGTACAGACAGCACAAAAACAGCTCATCAGAAGAGAACAGCGAATTAAAGCGATCCCTCAGCTCGGAGTACCTCAACAACAACAACACGACAACAGACTTCACCAACCATGACTTTTCTGCATTCTCTGATAACGAGTCTAGCTTGGCCAGGAGAAGTCTGTTTCAGCGGCGTTCCAGTACTGGAAGTAATGAGGACCTGGGTGTCTAGCAGAAAATTGTGGCCTTTGTAGGCTGGGGTCGTGATATTGTTGCTTGAAATGTGCTACATTGTTTACATCATCGTAATTGTGCAGGGTATATATTTTCCATTTCCTTGCTGGTGGAGTACATCATAAGAAATATTTTTGCATACAAAGGAGGTTTAAAATTGCAATTACATGCATTGAGATGCTGCTTTATATAAAAAATTACATATCAAATAATGTACATTGTATACAGACTAACTGCATCTTTTGAAATGTAATTATAATGAAATCATTTATGGTTCTATTCTAAAAAGGAAATGATTAGGAAAAAAATTGTCCCTAAATGGGGGGGGGGGGGGGGGGGTTTGTTTATGTTAATGGTCATATCAAGTTAAAGTTGATGCCAGCAGCATGGCTGACTCTGTAAATTGAATGTAAAATGCCTATTTATATATTGTTGTTTGTGCCGTTTCTATTCCACTTTATACAAAACTATGTACAATTTTTTTAACATGATGGAGATTTTATAAACTTTCTGCTTATCTTTGTATTTTTATGAAAAATGCAGTGTTTACGAGGTGAATCATGAGTTTGTGAGGAGAATCATGTGTTCAGTTTTTCATACATATCAATTTTTATGTAACCTACCAAATGGCATATCATATCTCATTGGGGACTTCTACCACCTAAAATACATTCCATATTGCAGTATGTGAAATAGTGCCTTGTTATTTTGAATTTTTAAACATGTCTACTTGTATTCATTGATGACTTTTCAGATTGTTTTTCTGAACGATTTAAAAATTAAAAAATGTTTACTTTTCAACAAATCTTGTAGATTATTTCAAATCGCCATTTGTGGCTGCAGAATGGTACTGAATGTAACAGTCAGAGTACAAAATAGAAGTAGTTGTATGTCCTTTAGAAAAATGCATTTTATGCAAAACTCGGAAGGGGGGGGGGGGGGGGGGGGGTTGTACATTCGTGTTGTGCAGTGTCCACTTGCATGAACAACAGAAAAACTTGACAAGCAAGGCATAACACGTTGGAAAACCTTTCCCACTACAGTTATAAATGACAACAAAAGAAGTCCATAAAATTCAGTTTCATTTATATTTCATAATAAATAAAAATCTACAAAACAAACAAAAGATAATACTGATATTGATAGCACAATGTTGTAGTCGAGTCATTGGAAGTAGTCAGAACTAACATATGATGAAAGTTTTATGATAACGAAGTAATACTGTTTATCGAATCACAGCCCAGTTTCCCTGTTCCATTGCTTTCTTCTTTTCAAGTCCATATATTGTTGCTGCAAAATTTTCAAAAATATTCAATAAAACTGCAAATATTGAAGATTTTGAATTAATGATGAAAACAAATATTGCAAATAAAGATGACTTTTACAGTAAAGATTTTTATTTTTAACATTGATAATTTCAGTATTATATTTCATCTGATATTTTTTAATTACATTTATAGCAGGGTTGGACACCTGCAAATTAAAATCTTCATGCAACATATAAATGGTTAATTGGATGTTGTACACAAAATTACAGTATATATTTATTCAAAAAATGTCATGATCAGGAGTTTAGGTGAATGTTGGGAGTTGGTGCTTTCAACTGTCAAACTGTGCAACTTCCTTTACAAATGTCAAGTACCGTCCATAACAATCCACATGAGTACCAAAGAGGACCAAGACAGATCTATGCACTGCAAGCGAGGATCTAGAGACCAAAGGTCTGGATTCAACCCCCACCTAACCAGGATTTGTTAAAAATATATATATTTTAATATGCAATTACAATCATAAATACCATATTATTAGGATGCACACACCCCTGGAAGAAAATCGGTGCTGAAGACTATAAACTTGGAATACACTCGAGTCTAAATTTTGATTTAACTATTGAAATAATCATACACAAATTAAAAGCAGTTTTTTAAATCAAAATTTTAACTCAAGTCTATTCTCAGTTAATGGTCTTGAGGTCTGGATCCGCGCACGCTAGTGCCATGAACTGTCGTGTTGACCAGTCTCCTGACATTTCTAAAATTCCAGATGAATTTCGTACAAACACAGCTGCATATTTTCTTTTCGATGATAATGACTATTACCTGAGCATGTTGAAACACGCGAAATATTTTTATTTTGATTGTAACATTCTCCATTGAGTTTTGCCACATTTGTTTTGGTCCTTTTTGGTGACTATGCTGCTCAATACAACGAGAACATGGTAACCTTACTCAAGGAAGTTGCAACTAGCCTGGTTTGCTTAAAATTTTCGCGCGGCTAGAAAACACAAATACAGCTGAGCATCAGATAAATTGTGAGCAAGTACAGTGGCATTTAGTTCAGCGGTGAATTAAAAACAATTATCAGTCAATATCAGTACATATACTGATACAAACACTGCAGTCATTGAGTTGCTTTCCCGTTTTGTGCAATAAAGAAACTCATACACAGCAGGAGTAAACAAACTACTGTTACTATAGAGTTAGATCGTTACAGACAAGACTCATTTACCCCTTAGTCCGTGTTGACGGGTTGTTCTATTGCTGGAAGAACTGGGGAGACAAAGAAGTCACAGGTGTTTTTAGTTTTTTTATTAATAGTAAAAAGGTGCATGTGCTTTTTTAATAAAATTTCTGAAAATAACAGTAACTCACTCGCGCCGATCAAATATTTGCTTTTCGGTTGGTCTGTTTTTCTCTGGTGAAAAAGTGAAGAGAGAATATTGAAAGTGAGGCTGATCCAGCTTAGCTTTTCTTACCCTCCGGCCTGCCGTCTCGATTTTGTGACAGCGACATACTCCTACTTAAGGGTCGGCTTCGTCGAGCGTCCGGTTTAATTAAATGACCTCCGGGCACTTCATCAATCTTTATGCTATCCTCATATGCAACTTGACCTACGCGTAAGTTGATAAATATCAGTTATCTCAACAAGTAAATGAATTGCACACTTTTCAATACAATGTTCAATGGATTTCAGTCTATATCTCATGTATTTTCACCAATAGTGCGATATACCAAATCTATATCGTAAATTCGAGGTGTCAATTTAAGGAATCGCTGTTTAGTTTGCTGGGTATGTGAGGCGACTTTAATGGAAGTGGTGATAATTTGCGTATTCGCCCATATGTATAAATTAACACATTTTCCATTGTTGTTCATCGCCTCACGTGGACAGTGGACAGACTAGACAGTGCTTCCTACTATCTATATTTGAAATAAACATGAAACTATCAAATCGACATTCAAAACACATAACATTCCATGCATAGTCCCCGCCCACTGACGTAATTCATTTGAATATACAAGTGAAAATTTTACATCCATATATATCCATACATATTTAATATTATTCATGTAGCTATATTCCATTACCAGCTTATGGTGTTTATATATCTCAACTGATTGTTCTACATATGATCAGTTTTTTAAATTGAGACAGGCTACTGACAAACAAGTTGATATTACAGGGGTTTCAACCGTCTCGTTTAAAATCAGCATTACGCAAATGCTATGGGCGTTGTAATGATCTAGTTTGCCAATACAACCTACCTTTGGGTCTAATGCTGTCTGCCATGTGTCATACCGATTGTTAGGCCATTCTTGGCACACTGATTTGGACTACAGATTACTCCGTTTACTTAATCAAGATAAAGGGTTCACGGCAGGTGTGACCGGTCGACAGGGGATGCTTACTCCTCCTACACACCTGATCCCACCTCTGGTATCTGATTTTTTAAGGCCCATTTTGGGTCCGAATTTTGGCCCTTTTCCCTCCTAAAAATTGCCATTTTTCCCAATTTAGCTTGCATTTTTCCCAATAATAAAATTATGAAAAGAAAACGTATTTGAATAAAGTAAACATCGATGTGAATTATATACATAAGAATTAACAAAAAGTTATGGTAATGATGATTTGGATAGAAAAGATGAAAATTTTAGGTTAAAGAAAATTAGATGTGTAAAATAAAGATAATATAATGTTTGATATGATTTTAAAACTTATTAACGATAAAATTGACGTTTCCCAATTTGACTGAAATGTCGACAATTTTCCCCAATTCGAAAGCCACAGGACCCTTGTAAAAAATGTATAAATATCATTGGGTATATCCAGGAGTCCGTGTTTGCCCAACTCTCTATTTTGTAGTCCTTAACTGTTCGTTATCTTCACCTTTCATCCAATTGTTTGCATAGGGGAAACTTCAATGATTTATTCCAGAGAAAACAATGAAATTTTAAGTGTTGTATAACCGCTCCTTTTCCTTGCCTCCGGCCACTAAATGGCCGAGTGAGGGTTATGAAAAGGACTTAATTTCAGTACGCTGCTCTGCGAGGAGAATATATATATGGACATCCCAATGCTACTTCCAGCATATCAATAAATGCTTTGAATATGACACTCTTTCTGAAGCGGATAGAATATCAGAAATTATTTGGGTACACTACAATCTGTAAGGAAAAAAGTATATCTTTGTTGGATGCGCTAAATATATGAGGAAAACAGTTTATAAGAAATCTGGGGTATACTCATTACTCAACTTTGTAGAAGTTAAGGTATATCTGAAATTAGTTGGATATGCTATTCTCTGTTGGGATAAAACTATATCAGAAATTCCTTGGGCACACTACTCTCTGTGGGAGGAAGAGTACAAGTATGGGTGCACTAAGAACCCCTAGTTTCCCGGGGACGTCCGCAGCAGAGACATGAATATATACGGTTCTTTCTCTACGGTGCTGGTCTGCAGTGGTTATATAACTAGACCAATATGTATGGCACCGTCTTCATTTAACAAGATTATTTAATTTCGAACAGATTTACATTTAGTAACAAAGTACCGTTTACCCTGGTTATCAAACCTACCATCTACAAACACAATGCGTCGTCCTCCTGCCTGCAGAACTTCCCTCACGTGACGCCAGCTCCCGCCTGCTCTGCCGTGTCGCAGTCTATATGGAAGAAATATGCATAATATGGCACCCGTTTTAATAGAAACTACAAATATGTAAAAGTTGAAAAGGGTAAAAACCTATAGATACACTCGATGCTCACTTTGGCGGACCAAACACGGGGAAGTTTGTGTTGGGGAACTGCTGGCTGATTTGTTGGTAGGATTTGTGGAAATCGTCATACCCATTCTTTGTGGAGTAACGGGCGTGCGGAGGAATAGATTCATCCATCTAAAATTCATTGAAATTCAGATTACTGATGGGTACATCTAGTTCTAAACTGTTGATACCAAACAATGAACTGAAGCTCAGTCTTACCGCGGCCAACTGGGCAGCGTCTGGGTTATAGGGACTCGGTGCACCGTCTGAATTCACCATTCTGGATCGTCTACCATACACGTTTCCCGCGCTGTGTTTGGCTGGGAAATTAGGTTGTGAGACGTAACCTTCCACGGGGCCCTTAGATCGATTCCCAACCTGGTTCATCCACTGCGACATCAATGCATAACTCGTCCTACAAGAAGAGAATTTACATGAATCAAACCAGTATAGGGCGCCAAATTAACATAAACTCACACATTTGAAACTATTTTTCACTTTTCGAGATATCAATTCAATCATTGTGCGCAATAATTGAATTAGTGTGTGTATCAAATCAATGACTGCTATCATCAATTGAATTGATCCGCGCATCAATTCAATTATTGCGCGCAATAATTGAAGTAGCGTACGCATTACTTCCATTGATGTGAGCAATAATTGATTTGTTGCGCGCATCAAATCAATTATTGCGCGCATCAAATTAATTATTGCGCACAATAATTGATATGATGCGTGCACCAATTCAACAGGTGAAAACAACAATTGATTTGGTGCGCGCATCAATTCAATAATTGTTCTCATTAATTCAGTTGATGCTTGCATCAACTCAATTATTGCTCTCGTCAATTCCACAGGGGATACACCAGTTTTGGGTCCGAACTCTGTGATACCATAACTATATATGTATATATTTATGGTATCACAGAGTTCGGACCAAAACGCCCCTGTTTTCAATTCAGTTGATATTTGGAGCTCGGTACAAATATATATATATATATATATCACCTGGCTGATTTGGAAATTTTGAGAAGAGGTCCCAATTAAGGGATAATTGTTTTAGATGGAGGCGCTAGAAATATCTCGGAGCACTTGGTAAAAAGGTGTTTGTCAAATTATATATTTTCGTTGTTTGTTTTGTTTTTTCTTTGGAGGGGGGAGGGGAGTCAATAGAACTGTACCAGTGTAGACGTTCTCAGAGCCTTCATACAATCTAAAGGAATTTTAATTGTCATTTGTCTTTCTCTTAATGACGCATTTCAGTATTGGCCCCTTCAGATCAATGAACGTAGAGTTTAATGGTTTACCCAATCCCAGATCAATATACCTACATAGTGTACGTAAACAGGGTGCCTTGTTAAGAGGATTTGGTTACCAAATGCAGGAAACACTTTTAAAAATAAATTGAAGGGAATAAGTACGTGACAAACCCGATTTCTTAAGAGGAAAGACCTTGAACATTAGATTTTAATTCGATTAAAAATTGTAATCGCCTAAACTTCTTTTGATATGCGATACCTAAAAAAGCGACTGAGAGCATTTTGCGGTCGTCTCCGTCCCATGTCGCCCGCCCCGCATTCCTGAAAGAACCCCCTTCCCACCCCACCCCACCCCACCCCCTTCCCGCAATTTCAAACAAAACACAAGCGTAAGACAGCACTTATGTGGAAAACGTACAAGATGGAGTAGTCTGAACTGGGCTGTATTGGCTGAACCACCTGTCATCGTGTCTATGCCGTTTGCATGTCACGATCACTATCTTCTTATTCCTTGTATGGTTTTAAATGATTTATTACCCGTCTCTGTTTAAGTATTCTGAACACTGGAGTTGCGCTTAGATACCGTACAGTGATTTAACAATCCGCAACACACATTACAGTCCTGCCATCAAACTAACCCATAGTAACAAACTACAGATCACGAGTACTCACAGTTTTCATTACAAGTACCCCCCCCCCCCACCCCCCCCCCCCCCCACCCCCCCCCCCCCCCCAATACATTGGTATCATTGATAATTTTGGTTTAAGAAAGTTAAATCTCCATTATTTGTCACAAGTCTCACAGGAAGAAAAAAATATATCTTACCGAAATTTAGAGTCCGGCCTGTTAGGCCGATATGTGTTTTTCCTGAAGTCCATGGACATTTTGGCGCAAATTAGTTAATCGTCCTAAAGTCTATGAGCAACTTTTCACATGTCCAAAAATATTATGAGAATTACAATTTTCACTTGGCCACAATCCCTACCAACGGACTTAGTCGGTCAGATCAACTTGGTTTTTGGAATTTAGCACATTAGCGATTTGTGTGTGATAAGTCTATCACATGTGTATGTAAAACATATTACGCGTTAAGGGGCTTTGACTACGTTACGACACGGGTTACTGATTCCTAAGAATTACAATCAATGCCAAAGTACAATGTACACATCGAAAACCAATCATCGACTTAATTCACAAATTTTAATTCCAATCCACGAGATATCCCACACAAGGGTTAGCAGTGGTACTCGTGTAAATCATGACTAATATAACAATGCTGATAAAATATGTAAATGCTCTCTAGGTAATGCATGTTTTAAATACACTCAAAAGAAATTGAAAACGTAAGGAATGGCTTGAGCAAACAGATATATTGATTTTAAAGTTGCTTCAGGGTACCCAATTCATGCGACTGAGAAAGACGAAAAGAATTATAAATTGCATATGCACACTGATCAATCGAATCTTACACGCCATCGCTCGCCCGTGAAACACGTACATCGACAGTTCCTTCGCTGTCACGGTGATCGACAACAGAAGGTTTTACTGATCGGTAACCGTGTTCAAGTATTAGCAGGAATATATTTGGTAAATCACATGAATTTTTGTTTTGTTTTGGTACTGTCTGTAAAATAACAGATTTATAGCTACTTTCTTAAGTCTTGTACTGTCTTTGGTAAAAGTGTCTATGGAAGCGCACGGCCGTACGGCACATGTGACATAGTTCACGGCAAAAGTGTCTATGGAAGAGCACGGCCGTACGGCACATGTGACATAGTTCACGGTAAGTGACTATGGTAGCGCACGACCGTACGGCACATGTGACATAGTTCACGGTAAAAGTGTCTATGGAAGCGCACGGCCGTACGGCACATGTGACATAGTTCACGGTAAAAGTGTCTATGGAAGCGCACGGCCGTACGGCACATGTGACATAGATCATGGTAAAAGTGTCTATGGAAGCGCGCGGCCGTACGGCACATGTGACATAGTTCACGGTAAGTGACTATGGTACCGCACGACCGTACGGCACATGTGACATAGATCATGGTAAAAGTGTCTATGGAAGCGCGCGGCCGTACGGCACATGTGACATAGTTCACGGTAAGTGACTATGGTAGCGCACGACCGTACGGCACATGTGACATAGTTCACGGTAAAAGTGTCTATGGAAGCGCACGGCCGTACGGCACATGTGACATAGATCATGGTAAAAGTGTCTATGGAAGCGCGCGGCCGTACGGCACATGTGACATAGTTCACGGTAAGTGACTATGGTACCGCACGACCGTACGGCACATGTGACATAGTTCACGGTAAAAGTGTCTATGGTAGCGCACGGACGTACAGCACGTGACATAGTTCACGGTAAAAGTGTCTATGGTAGCGCACGGCCGTACAGCACGTGACATAGATCACGGTAAAAGTGTCTATGGTAGCGCACGGCCGTACAGCACATAGTTCAGGCATATAAATCGATGTGGTATAGCTGTAAACAATGGACAGGGTTATACACTGTAAATCATTAGCCAGATGTACACTGTATATTTTTGTAAAAAAAAACTGCATAAACACTTTTATTCCGCAATAGTACTCAACTCTGACTGGCTCAACGTTTTGATACCATTTCTCGAGTGAACTTATCGGACAGTCTCATGTCGAGTGAACTTATCGGACAGTCTCATGTCGAGTGAACTTATCGGACAGTCTCATGTCGAGTGAACTTATCGGACAGTCTCATGTTGATGGTATACCTACATTCATTCCAGTATGAATGAGCTGAAACTAATGTGAAAGATATTGTTTCCAAATTGTTGTCTACTTGGAAATATCTTTAGTTAACGCATATTTATACTAACTATAATATTTATTTTTAAAATGCACCAGTAGTGCTTTTCTCACAAACTGGACTGGACAAAGTCCCATGACAATTGATACTATGTAACAAAATCAGTAACAATTTATAGTTAAGATTCATTTATTAATTTTTTTCATGTCAAATCTTGACAAATCACTGCCCAGCTTTTTTAACTGAGAGGTTTATATACTTAAATCATTTGGACTAGACAATTCTACTATGTTCTATAAATAGAACAAAAAGCACTAAAACATCCATGCTCCACAAAATGACACAAAGAAATATGATTACATACAATAAATAAATCATGATTATTATCACAATTGGCAACTAAATCATATCTTTTAAAAAAAAGCACTAAAATCATTAGAGAATTCAAAAGAGCACTTAATTCTCAAACATGTGATAATACTGTTTGATATAGCACAAATAACAATTCCTTTGTCTAAAATGTTTTCTATAATACATTATATCTTTATCTTTTTTTTCCCAAAATATATATTTTCTAATGTAAATTTTTTTTACCCTGCCCTTTTAATTATGCAATAGCACATATTACTAAAAGTAATGTCTCAGCAATAATATTCTTAAAGAAAAATGTCATTCACAATGACAAAAACAGAAAACAAACCCAATATTAAAACAGGTTGGAACAGAATTTAAAGAAAGTCGAACAAATTATTTCCTCCGTAAAACCATTATTGTGCAATAAAATATATAGCAACATAAATAACAATTATCAACCAACATTACTAAACTCTGCATATCCACAGGATATAAGATAACACCAATATGGAAAATTAAACTCCAACTCAACAGAACATTTGATTGAATACACAACACAATGAGGTTACGAAAATGCAGATTTATGATTTGGACAGACTAGGGTGTGGATCTACCACCCCTGAAATCTGAGGTAGCACTAAAAAACTTGTTCACCACCTCTTCATGAATTGTATGATTAAAAAACAATGCAGAATGTTACATATTCTCGTTGGCTGACTATCAGCAAACTTTATGACACAATTCATAGTGACACTAACAGAAAGATCATTTCAGTAGCAAAATGGCATTTTGTTGAAAATTTCTATGGTTTATTATTGCACAGCAAGTTTTAAACTATTGCCTTTTGTCAGTATTTGCATAATTCTGCATTAAGAAAATAATTCTCAAATACACAAATGTGTACACAGACATAAAATACATACAGTCCATTGTCTGAGGTACACAATGACTTATGAAATTGGAGCAGGAGGACACAGAGACAAAATAAAGAGACTTAAAATAAGATAATCTGCTGTACACTGAAATGCACCATGTGGACAGAGACTCGGTGAAGGACTACTCTTATATCATGCCTACTCATCCATTCCTCTACCATTGTCTCCTACACTAAAAAAATAGACTCCTCAGTAAGAACACGTATGAGAAAAATGTAGAAGCTAATGAATATGGGTTAAAAAAAAGAAAAAAGCCTTGTATAGATCTCGAGTACATAGCTATAGACACTGTATATTACACCTGTTAATATTCAATCACTGGATCAGAATGTCTATAGTATGAAATTTGTTCACACAAAAAGGACTGCAAATATCACATACAAATATAAATATTATCAAACTGAAATGCAGGCATTAGTTATAGTCCATTAAAGGACTGTATTTGGGTGGAAAAGTACAGAATATAACACATACAGACCAAAACATAAAAGACAATCACAAAACTATATGCACACAAAACCTTATTTATGATGTTCCAATTTTTTGTAGATCCAAGGTGCAACCATAACCACATAAAAAAATATAAAGCTAGAGACAAAGACCTGCCAGTCTTTACACCAAATCAATTGTTTCTGACACGATACATACATTCTCAACCATTATCTTCCATTCTTTGCATTGTGTTGACGTGAATGATAAAAATATAAATGCAGTAACACAGATACAATTCAATGATAGTCTCTTTTTTCTACTGTTGTGGCACAATTGTTGTGGAAAACTATGCTTAAATTTTTTCTTACTACAATGAATAATGTGAAAAACACTTTGACAGAGAACATCACACATGAACTGTCTCCAATCACAGTGGTCTGAGGTATGAAATTTGACATTGGTCCCACACACACACACACACATACACACTGGAATAATCCCTCAATCATAAACCAAATCTTTCTTTGATTAAATACATGAGTTTTTTCTTGCCTTTGTACACTAACTTCATGTTTTCTATTAGTTGTGCGAACTGAATGTGTCCATCATGAGCTAGTAGAAATGTTTCCCTTGCTTTGCTGAGGAAGTCTATAAAGTCACCATAGTGACGGGGGCTAATATGAGTCAATTTTGAATGGGTGGTGGCAATGTAGGCATGAATTGTGGCATCCATCAATTTCCTGAGTGGGTCCTTGTCGTAAGACAAGTGTTTTATTGCACGGCGTTTGCCATCGGTGCTCCCCAGACCCGGGGCAGTCAGGGTGCACCGTCGTAGTACATCAGATAACACAGTAGCACAGTGCACATTGTCAGTCAACAATGGAATCATGTTTGAAAGTTCATTCTTTCCCAAATTATGGCTGAGCGCACAGGCCCAGTGAATGTCATTGATTGCTGGGTGAGTATCGTGATTGTAAGAAAGTTTGAGATTTTTCATAGCCAAAAGTGCCAGTTTGTAAGCCCGATTTGGGTAGCCCCTATGTTCCATATACCGAGCAATGTTGAACAATTGACTGGAATTCATAATGTGAGCAGCTGCATCAATGACTATTTGATAGGCAGTTTCAAAGGCAATAGGATCTTTCTCACATAGAGTCAGGGCACACAGAGCACAGTTTTGTGGATCTTTGGTGGCACAATGGAGGGCAAGTTTTCTCGCATGATTTGCCAGTTCCTCCTGCTGGTGGAAGTTGACATTTAACTGCATCATGGTGCTATGAGACATAATGTTGGTAGCCACCATACTAGTGGCCTCGATGGGTTGGAAGAGCTGGAACCAGTTTTGCATGATGGAGATGAGGGCCTGGATGCCGACCTCCATGGCACACGTCACTAGCCATCGCACCATCTCCCTCCTTCTCCAATTCATCGTCATCAAAGTCATTCTCATAACCTATAACATCAAAAGCATTGTATATTTACACTGAAATGGCTATGAAAACAAAACTACATCAAGTTCAATTTAATTAAATTGCTGCATATCGCTTATATTTTGTGAGGCTTTATTTCTGCAATCTTGAATTGTTATACATGTACTTATCAGTCACACACAGTTTTCCTTAATGTTTAACTTCTTTACTACCATGCATATACATGAATCATTCATATCAAGAACTTTATTCTTGCTTCAAGGCCTCCTCATGCACATGAACAAAGATTAAAAAAATTTACAGTGAATTACAAACACTTCATCAGGTTCAAATTGGGATCCTTTTGAAAATATGCATGCAATGTTATCCTGAGGATTTCTCTCCCTATCAGCTGTTTAATAACTGCCAGGTTTGTTTTCTCTACCTTCCCCACTGATTAGTACACAAATTGTTATACACTCACCTGGAGTCCAAGTTCAAATGCAGCATTCAGGGCAGGCATATGTTTGGGAGCATCTGCTGGGGTGGCTATTTTGAACACATCCTGGGCTAGCTTGAACAACTGGGATGAACTGTGAATATGTTTTTGTGCTACATCCAAGACAGTTTTTAACCTCCCGATGTCTTCTGAAGAGACAATGAAAAAGTTAAAACATTATTTAACATGCACTAAAACATAATGTAAAATATTCTTATGTATAAAAAGTTTATAAGGGTTACTGTTCTTGAAAAAAATGAGTGCTTATCTTTCTGTTTTCTAATCTATTAAAATACAGACCGCATTGAAAAAAAAATCCCATTCTACACTCATTTACTGGTTCTCATACTACTCATTTACTGGTTCTCATACTACACTCATTTACTGGTTCTCATTTGCTGATGCATGGGAATCTCCCAAAGGACAAGGTTCTCATAGGGCCATATGTGGCCTTGTGAATTTTCAAAAAGTTCAAAGCTGATGATTTTCAATTCCAGGCAAACAAAATATTTGATAAACATATGATTATACACATATGTCTTTCACATAATATTCACAACAATTAGTGCATCATCCAAACCATTTTGTCAAAATTGCACTCAAAATAGCCAAAAATACAGGATATTTTTTTCAAAATTTTGTATACAGCACAACCTGCAATCTAATCTGTATTAATACGATTAATTTTTTGGATCAAGGACTGTTGTCACATTCAGTTTCTTTGAATACATGTTAGAATATCACTTTCAAAATCTTTGAGATTTTTCATGCCTTGTTCTTGCACCCAGAAATGAACTCTGTTCCTCTAATCATTGGGAACATGGGTACCAAGTTTGATGATCTTAGCCATATAAGTAATGTTTATATCTGATCCACAAGGTGCTGACACACAGACAGACACACTGCACCATACCATATGACCTGTCTATGCTGGGCATATAAAAATTGTTGATTTACTGTAACACATTTCAGTAAAGAATAGGTTCATCTTTCTTTCTTATGATCTAGCTCAAAATCAAACTCAAAAGTCATTTTTCACAACCTACACTGAAACAAGTATAAAATGCATTAAAACTTATGGTTACTGATAAGATGACCAATCATACTGCAACTTATGACGCCATGTATAGAACAATGTAGCATTGACATTTTAAAAAAGAAAGGGGGAGGGGCACAAATTATTTTGATAAAGTATGTCATATTTGGACGAGTTGGTTGCATTACAGCAAATCTACAAATTCTAAATGATGGCCTTAATATTGCCTTCTGCTCTACTAATAGAAGCCAGTCATGTTGCTTTGGTGACCTTGATTCCACTACAATCCCCCAGCAAAAAACTAAATAGGGACTTATTATACCAAGTAGTTAGCTCAGCTACAAAGGTTCCACGACTCCATATACAAAGTTGGCATGCACAAGTTTTAAAAACAGACAACCTCCTGATTACTGACCTTTAGCCGCAGCCAGTAGAGTGCATGCTAGTTCACACTGTTGGCCCTCAATGTGACCGAGAATAAACCAGCGTGGGAAACGACTCAGCATGGCTGACCCTATGTTGTTAATTCCATCGTCAATATCCTCGGTGTCCTCTAATACTGGAAGTCTACAAACAGTCATTAAGAAATTTCATACATCATGAAAATTGTAAATTCACCTCTTTGAGTAAGTACCCTATTAGTATAACACTAATGTTATAAATATTTTTGAATATATTTCACAAAACATCATGCCTTGTTGGATTTATTTGTGAGACATCACTTTCAATATTTATCACTACCTATAGATACAAATTTAGTCACAAGAACCATATTTTTTGCCTCAAGCCTACCTTGCAAATAATAAAAAAAATAAAAGTTACTGCAAATAAAATGTCCATTATACTACTTTGCAGGAGAAGACTTTAAATTCTTTAATGACTGTCAATTTGAAGTTCTAAGTGAGTAAGTGATAGCATAAATATTCTTATCATCTAACCAGACAATATTTATTTCATTTAGCCAACATTACAAATATCTGTTTGTATTTTTTCCCCCACAGCTAGGTTATACACCATATACATGACAAACCTCATGGCACGGAGTCCAACACGATAAGCCAAATTCTGATCGTACGACAGTAGACTGTTGAACATGAACTTCGCAAATGTGTGCATGGGATAACTCTCAGCGTGTATGCCTTCTCCAAGTCCTGAGCTACTACCACCTACAAAGTTCAAAACAAATTACAAACAACCAACATTTCTGAGATTTTACAGTTACAATACAGTATTTTTACTTGTGAAAAAAACCACCCCAAAACTAGGAGCCATTTTCCTCTTTTCAAATACAGTATATTTGAAACTGAATGAATGAGAGTACTTTTACTATAATAAAAAGTAGAAAACAACTGATAAGTGTGCAATTGATTGAAATCCAGTTATATAGTACATGTATTTCATGTGTCTGTAATTACAATTCAGCCAGATTTCCTGCTGCATTATGATAAAAACACCAAACAAACAAATTGCAGGAATATGAGAATTTATAGCACATATTTATTTCAGCAAAAGGTGAGTTAATGCATAAAGCAACTGCACATCCAAAAATGTTTTTTAAAAACCTTGATCACCTAGTATATCATGTAAGAGACCCGTTACCTCTTAGCAGAAGGTCTGCCTGTCGCCTCATGACCTCCATTAGTGAGGTCTCCAATTGCACTGCCTGTAAGCGGGACAATATCCTCTCCTCCTGTTTACAAGCTTTCTCTTGAGCGTACAAACCAGACGGCATCTGTCTCTGCTGACCAAGGCCTGTAACAAGACAGTAGTTAATCAACATCCTTTATTAACTTATATACCTTAGTAACTTATTAACATATTTTGATTTTCCCCTATAGATTCTATATATAGAGTACCTGGGCTTTTACTGAGCCATCATTGCCTGCACTGGAAATACCCTGGGAGTACTTTAACTCTATTGTGATGTCACATCTTTTCACATAACTTGATAATAGTGACATCACATTAGATTCTTTTTCCACAATATGCTTATACCATTTACAAAGACTACTGAATCTGACATTGGATAAACCGGCCCCAGGATCATGTGACAAACTCAGACTTCATTCAACATTTTAATCACCTGTAAGATGTTCATTACTTTTCAACTGAAACTTTTAATTTGCAGACACTAGAAGTTTGATGAAGCGATATCGAATAACAATGAATTTTCAATCACTTCATCGTAATATTCAGATTTTGAAATTTCATGATCCTGGGGCCTGATCACAATCAATGATTTTAAAAAATACTAGTTTTAGATCCTTTAAAAGGACTGATTCACGATTTCCTCCCAAATTATGTTTTTCATTTAAATGATCAAAATCTACAGGCTAATATGTTTAGAAGGTTTCACCAAAAAATTGAAGTTATTCATCATGACAGAAGCTCATAATGGAGAGTTTATTATTTGTTTTGAATACAAAGATTGAGGTGTGTTATTGTTTACGACATTTTCAAAATAAATGTATATTGATCCAAGTTTATTATATATATCACATCTCAAGTATACTTTATGTAAAATGTGTTATTTAAAAGTTAAAATTTATGATTATACAAAATGAAGATGCTTTAAGTTTCACTGGTTTGTTTGTTTTACATAAAAAGACTTGAGTCTTTGTTTACATAACACAAAATCAAAGCTAACATGTTGCTCTTATCCTTACATACAGACGGTCCAAATTTTGGTTGTCAACATTAAATTAGTTATATTTTTGAATTTTAACATCAAAAATGAAAAATATTTCTTTCGAAAAATGTGCACCAGTCCCTTTAATGGTCATTGAACACCAAGTTTTATTAACTTTTTTGGAGAGAAATGTGTTTTGTTGAACCAAATCATTGTCTAGAGGTTTTAGCCCAGGGCCACCCTTTCGTCTGGGGGTTTGATGAAATAGGACTTGAGGATCATGGGTCACTCATTATAGAGCATCAGAACAAATGATGTTTGTTAACAATACCATAAAATCTTATTGTGACATTGGTAAGATTGCTAAATCTAGTCAGTCTGACTTCTTATTCCAAAGCAAAAACAACTTATATAAAATATAGTAATACACAGTATGTAATTGGCAATGTTTTCTCAAGGCTAATAATGTGAAAATCAAGAATAGAATATTCATCAATTTACTAGAATCTAGGATACAATCCTCCCTGCCATTGGACAATTCAGAAATTCTACTTTGTAACATATAAAAGCAAATAAAGTTCTAAAGATATTACTTCCTGATTTCCATTAAACATTCTATGACATTTTGATGACCTTTCATTTATGTATTCTAAGTACTGAAATGATCTTTGTCTTTATCATTTTTGTAATATTTCCAAAGAGCAATGATCATTTCCTCCTCTGCTAGAATTTCATCAAAACACTGTTATTACAAAATGATTCCCAGTGTTAAGAGTATTGTCTGAACTGGCATAAATTACGGACTCGACCCAAGTTACCAACCCTATCTGAGGGTGAATCCTCTCCACCCCTATCTGAGGGTGAATCCTCTCCACCCCTATCTGAGAGTGAATCCACTCCACCCCTATCTGAGGGTGAATCCACTCCACCCCTATCTGAGGGTGAATCCACTCCACCCCTATCTGAGGGTGAATCCACTCCACCTCTATCTGAGGGTGAATCCACTCCACCCCTATCTGAAGGTAAATCCACTCCACCCCTATCTGAGGGTGAATCCACTCCACCCCTATCTGAGGGTGAATCCACTCCACCCCTATCTGAGGGTGAATCCACTCCACCCCTATCTGAGGGTGAATCCACTCCACCCCTATCTGAGGGTAAATCCACTCCACTCCTTTCGGAGGGTAAATCCACTCCATCCCTATTGGAGGGCGAGTCCCTCAAAATGTTGTCAGTTTCTGCTTATTTGTGCAGAATCATCCCTCCTTCCCTAATATTGATATCTCCTCGTATATTTCATTGCGAAATTCCATACCACCCACTTTTATCGACCTAATTACCTCACCCACTTTTATCAACCTAATTACTCTCATGGTGTTAATTAACTTCTAGGATTCTACAGCTGTGTGAAACAAAGTCAAATACCAAGGGGAGAGAGCAAATAAAAGCATACATACAGGTGCATTTAAATTATGTCCAATGTGCTCCATTATATCAATAACACCCCCCCCCCCCCCCCAAGAAAACCCCCCACCTTTGTTTAGGAATACATAATATGAAATGGATCAATAACAATAATGTAATGGACGTAGACCTACAAGATTGTTTTGATACCTGGAAAATGAAATACTTACAAATAAGGGCTACTTCTAATGCCATGGTGAGATAAGACTCGCTGCGGTCTTTGCTGTTGGGGATGGGAACATGGCGGTAGCGTGGGGGTATACAATTGTGATTGTCTCCGGAGAATAATCGACCACTCAGAGTATCTACAAAAAATAGGATAGTGAAAGCTTTTTTACAACAAGATAAGTGTATAAAAAAAGTTACCGAATTTACTTTTATATGTAAATTTCTGAACACCCATCATGGACTAAATTTTCAAATGAAAAAAAAAGAAGTATCAATTCTTGTCTCTTTTCTACATAAATTTCCTCATGGAATACAATTATGAATTTACGAACTATAAATCAATCACTGTATGGGTACATGTAATTATAATAGCATATCTAACTACATCAAGGTTGGTGCATTTATTTTAACATTCTGAGATTTTCTTTTTAACCTGCTTGAGAAGTATCTTCTGTGTCAATAGAAGCTTCTGTCAGAGTGTCGTACAGAACTCCTGTGGGGTCCAGGGCATGCCCCACCCAACCCTCCAGATTGTTCGGACTCCTGTGTGGGCAACTTTTACTCGTACTGGGCACGTCTACAAACAATTTCAAACCATCAGAACTTGCACTGTAATTTTTTTTCCATTTATGAAATTGATTCATAAATATACATGTATATAATAAAGTACCATTCGAATAGCATAATAAAATCTTTTCAAAGACACTTACCTTCATTCAGGTACCTGTAACGCTCCTGGTTCACTCTCTGTTGATGTTTAAGAGATCGTACAATAGCTACAGCTAATCGCAAGGATTCTTTTACATAACCATGTGAACGTAAGGCATCAACACGGGCACATGCTGTTGGGAAGTGTTCTGAATAAAAATTCATGGAAAATTAATATCTCTTTATCTAAAACCTTTACTGATACACGATATATGGCACTTTTTGACAAAAACATACTAGCAGCAACTCGTTATTTTTCACATCATGAAAATAGCACTGTACTGTTTTCCACAAGTAAGAATTTTTCAATGTTTGCAGTCTTAAAAAGAATCCATGGATTTTACAACCAGAGGACTTATAAAATCAACTGAATTTTTCTATTTTAAATCTATAAGAAGGGTTATGTACAAGCAAAGGCACTGAATAAACGAGAGAGATATAGAATAGATATATAAATGTGTCCCTATATCCATACTATCTTGTGTATGTGCCTTAAAATAACATAACTGTAAGTCATAATCAAAAATACTCAAATTTCATGATATCAAAATTAATGTACTTGACCAAATTTGGAAAAAATTATGTCAAACTATCAATCATTCACAGTGCATGAAATACTCCCAACTTGGCCAAGCACATAAGGACTACCTACATTGATCTTGATTAACTGTAATGCGCACGAGTATATAATTGAAAACTTCTAATAAAATAAATTAACAATACCTGTCCTCACTGAGGTGAAAATTGCAGTTTGAACCAGTGTATACTGGTAAAAGTAATCAACACTGAATGCTGTGTAATTTGTAATGTAAGGGTATATTGGGATAGGTATGATGAAATGTTTATTGGTAAAAGTAATTAACACTGAATGCTGTACAATTTGTAACATAAGGGTACATTGGGATAGGTATGATGAAATGTTTATTGGTAAAAGTAATTAACACTGAATCCAATTCGATTTGTAACATACCAGTACATTGGGATAGGTATGATAAAATGATTGAAATATTTTCACCACATACAAATCTGCAAATCTAAGATTCTACAGATTAAATCCAAAATATAAAACCGTGGATTATGACCCCGCTGACAGAAGTACATCTACAGCAATATCATTACACAACAGCAGTCTGAGAATTCTTCACAAATCCTCTTGGTCGTATTTCATTATCATGTTAAATCACATGGTTTTGGAGAGAGCGTTACCAGAATGAGTGATGCTCACCATGCCACATGGGGCAGTCTGGATATGCAGGGTCCCGTCTTAAAATCAGCTTTAGGTGGGGGTCGTGCCACTTCAATTCACTGGCATCCATGGCTCTGTGAAATATGGTTCGTGGCTTACTGGGAAAGGGGGCTGCAAATAAGATATTAAGTCCAAAAAATTAATCATGACAAACGTGAAGAAACTCCAAAGGGAGAATTATTTGTTCTAATAAACTCAGCTACATCAAGCCTGAAAGAAAATGCTAAAATTTAGGAACCAGCTGGCTCCTGGGTGTATAAATTCATATAAACTGAAGAAAAATGTTTGAAGAAGTTTATAATGTTTACCCGAGTACCCTTGGTCCTGCTGTTCTTCATCAGAAAATCTTAAAAATATTTTAAACCCTATTTATTTCCAAAAAGAGTTTTGCCCCCATATTATGGCCCCACCCTAGCCGTTATAGAGTCATGACTTAACTTAACTTGAATCCATATACATAGGAATGCTTCAATATCAATACTATTAACATGGTGCTACGGTATTGCTTTTTGGTTTGTTTTTTTAAAGTGCCCAGGTGGTTTTAGAGAAGAAGTGAAAAATGTGTCTAGTTTACAGGTGAACTACAAACAATGGGTAATCAGAAAAGATCATTTGAGCATATACCTCAGGTAAGCATGTTTCATCATTTATAATGTCCTTCAAGACAATGGGACATTGGGCATATACATGCAAGTACTATCAGTTCTGTATCTCAGAATTTTTCCTCACCATATATTAACTAGTAGAAGCAGAAAATTGACAAGTCAGAAAGGCCCTCACAATGAATATTAAAATCATCAGATGCTCTACCACTGAACTACGTGTATCTGGTCAGAGAGTTCATCAGCATGGTTGAAACATCCACCCTTAATTTTTTTTCTGGACTTGAAGATATCATGTGCTATAGACAAAGCTGTCATATTGATTAATAACAAGAGGCCCATGGGCCTAGAATTGCTCTTCTGATACATTGTAGAACAGGCAAAAATTCTCACTAACCAAGATTCATCAATTAACAAAGTTTGATGATGTTAAGTCAAATAGTACTTGAAAATTTAAATGTAACTGTCCAAAAGTAGGTCACGGTGACCTACTTTTGGTCGACACACTGAAGACTCAAGATGCTTCAACTGACAAGTCAAATAGTATTCCAATATAGCTGTCAAATTCTAAAAGAAGGCCACAGTGACCTACTTTTTGGTTGACACACTCCAAAGACTCAAGTTGCATCAACTGACAAAGTTTGATAATTGAAGTCAAATAGTATCTGAAATATTCAGATATAACGTCAAATTCCAAAAGTAGGTCAGTGACCTACTTTTTGGTCGACACTCTGAAGACTCAAGACCCATCAACTGACAAAGTTTGATGATTGTAAGTCAAATAGTATCTGAAATATTCAAATATAGGTTACAGTGACCTACTTTTTGGTCGACACACTATGAAGACTCAAGATGCATCAACTGACAAAGTTTGATGATCCTAGCTTTCATAGTGTCCAAAATATGCATGTGAAATTTTAATGTCCGCAAAATTCAAAAAGTAGGTCACCGTGGCCTACTTTTTTTATAAATGTGTTTCGAGGCCTCTAGACGCATCAACTTACAAGGTTTGATGATTCCAAACCTCTCAGTATCTGAAATAACCTAAAATGTATTCATAAATGATTAGCTATAAAATTCAGAAAGAATATCATGGTGACATACTTTTCACATGACGCAGTTCAAGGTCCCATGATCCATCAACTGACAACTTTTGATGATCATAGGCTCAAAAGTGTCCAAGATATGCATCAAAATCCATTTAATAATAATTACCTCCGAAATTCAAAAAGTAGGTCACCATGACCTACTTTTGAGACAACATGATATTAGGTCCTAAGATGCATCAACTGACAAAGTTTGATGATCCTAGTCCTTATACTAAGCAAAATATCAAAGTTTTAACAAAACAAAATTTAAGGTCAACTTTGAAGTGACCTTGAGACCACACCCTTTGCCCCAGGATGATGCCTTGAACATTTTTTTTATCTACAACCTATCCTCATCCTTATGCATAAGTTTGGTGATAATTTGCCCAATGGTTCTTGAGAAGAAGATTTTTTAGCAACCACTACTTTTCTTTGCATTTTCCTAATTATCTCCCCTTGTTAAAGGGTCATAACCCTAGTTTTAGTACAAATGAAAGCCCTTGGGCCAAGGATACCCTGTGACAAATTTGACAAAATTTGGCCAAGGGGTTCTTGAGATATAGCCCTTTTTCCAAAAAGTTGACGCACACTGCACATCAGACATATGGCCATATGACTAGCTCTTTGAGCCTTCGGCTCAGAAGAGCTAATAATAAAATCTAAGTCCCATAACTCTGTAACAACAAAATTGATAAATCTGAAAACTGAAAGGGATTCATCCTCTTCCTCATCTGAGCATTACCTTTAAATTCTCTGAATATCTTTTCAAGTACTTTTTAAACTATTGTGTGCCATAGACAGTCTATTATCTTATTAATATTGGAAAATTCTTAGTCTCATAACTCTGTAAAGACAAAGCCAGTAAATCTGAAAATCAAAAGGGATCTTCCTCCGACTAGTCCTAGTTAAGTCATCACATGCCATAGAAGTGCTGATGGACAAATGGACAGACTGAATGAATTCTATAGGGCATCCCCAATATGGCGGGTCCCTAACAATTTAAATCAAGATACTTATGTTGATGTCAACAGTATATGTGTAGAAGACCATGATCCCCCCCCCTTCTAATTCAATGGGGAGCTGTTTTATACATATAAAGGGACATGGGAGTTCAATAATTTCTTCTCTCTCATTGTATGG
Source organism: Ostrea edulis (assembly GCF_947568905.1). Classification (NCBI taxonomy): domain Eukaryota; kingdom Metazoa; phylum Mollusca; class Bivalvia; order Ostreida; family Ostreidae; genus Ostrea; species Ostrea edulis. Next base: position 54,810,682 of record NC_079167.1, read on the forward strand.
TTTATAACTCACTGCTTTAATCCATAAAAAACAACTTCTACTCCATTAATTCATTTCCACATCTTTGCTCCAATTCATCATGCAAGGACCAGTGGCTATGCTACTTCTCAAAAATAATCTCTCATGATACAATTTGACATGTGCATGTCGGTAGAAGAAACTGCAGCAAGTTTCCTAATGTAACTGGACTTCGATGTGACTTAGTACATGGAATAATCAATCTAAAACCTTTACATTCCCGGATTTCACCAGTTACCAGGTATATCTAAGTTCAAATATGAGGCACCAATTAAAACTTTTAGGTGCCATGGTGACTAATATAGCTGCGAAATTAAAGGTTGTACATTAAGATTCAGCGCAATCCCAACTACACACATGTGAAGAACACTTACAACTGTTGTTAATGTTGCTGAGGGTGAGGTCTGCATTAAGGACATCTGGGTCCTCCAGAGGACACACATTGCAGGAGGACCACTGGTTCAATAGGCTCTGCCAATGGTCCCGGTCAGTATTAGAACAGTTAGGATTCAGCACCACACACACCCACAATGCACCTAAAAACAAAACTCTCCTTAATTGTCTTCACCCCAAAACAATTCAACTATCCTACACTAACCAAGATGATTTTAATTCAATGCTTTATTTATTTAATGAGGATTGCAAACAGCCCTAGGGCTAGGAATATACTCTCCTGGTGATTTACCAGTTTTCAATTTATCAAATACAAATGTTCTGCACGCATACATTGTAAAGTGCTTTTATTCATGTACTTATGTGATAGTATAAATATGAATTTCTATATGTATTTATTCGATTTTATATTTTTCATTTATCGTTTTGCTAAATACAAAATTCAATTTACCGTAAGTTTAATTGCGCATCTGGATTGAGTTGGCTGAGTAAAGTTTTGTTCTGTTATTTCATTGGTCATTTCATATTTCTTTATCCAATAATAGTCTTTCAGTATATGTATAAATCTATCGCGTTTACCTATGTAGTTAGAGCAGTAATACGTTTTGATGAGTTACTTCCGCATCTTATGGTATGTTATTTCTATATTTAAGTATATGTTTTATTTCCATATAAAGAGCTGATATATGTAATTATTTTGATTGCAAGTTCTTTACTTTATTGTAATTTTGCTTTCAAAATCGTAATGATTATATGAGTCTGTAAGATCTTAATCTAAACTATTTACAGAACACATGTACAATTGTCATATTTCAATTATCAGGGCTTGAAGCTAACTTTTTATGTCACCAGTCCAGTCGGACTGATCGGGTATAATTTCAACCAGTCCGCAGAAAATTTTACCAGTCCAACAGAGTTTTCCAGAAATATTAAACATATTTCGTTTATGTTATTAAAATGAAATTAAACTCAATATGCCTCTGTCAGGCAATATTGTAACACTTAAATGTGGGATTTATATTTAGGAATCAGATTCTTCTGATATCTACAGATCGAAGCATGCCAAATGTGTGTACAAAATTTCATAAGTATATTTTCCAAAATGATGCTTTAGAAAATTAACCAGTCCCATCAGACTGACTAAAACAAATGTCAGTCAGTCCGCCATACTTTTAACCAGTCACAGACTGACAGACATATGTCAATTTCGTGCCCTGATTATGTTTTTTTTTCTTGATTTGTAATATTATTTGTCTGTTATTGTAGGTCAATGCCTTTATTTTCTACTGAATAAATTAATGAAACCAACATCTGCCTCCCTGCTTGGTTACACTTAACCTTTTTTTAGTAATGTATATAGCTACAATAGGAAACAAAAAATAAAAGTACAGCTAACCTAATTCATCCCATAGTTGTCTGCACTTGTCAGACATTGGTTGTCGTTGAGATTTCCAGACAACAAGCCGAGGGTCTGCCAAGAACTGTTCAGTGATCAGAGTCAACATTCTAGCACCATTGGAGTCTCGAGCACGCAACATTTCACGGACCTGAAACACCATGCACAGTTACCTTAATTAATCAGGATTCATATCATGTGGATAACAACACACAACAGATCACATCCCTACCACAGGGCAATAAAGCTGCTAAGCCACCACCCCCCCCCCTCCTCCCCCACAACTTGTATGCACCCTTATATCTTTTAACTTTCCAACTTTTTTTGGAAGGAGTGCTGTCTATCTTAGTAAAGTACCTATGTATTGACAAACAACATCTACATATTGTCTTTAATTCATATCAAACAAAATATTATTAGGACCAAATATATCAAATACAAAAACAAGACATCTCATCATAGTGAGGATTATGTGAAAACATTTTCCAACATCTTCGTATAATTTCTGCAGCACTGTTGCAAGAGAAGAGTAACTTAAGACAAATTGATAAAATTTTACCTTGGCAAACATAAATGTAAGCTGGTTGGCCATATTGAGGTAGCCCCCCTGGGACAAGTAGCACCGGACAGTTTCTCTGACCTGGTCCTCATCAAGATGCCAGCTGTTGTCATCATCCACAGAGGCACCAGCCGTGGGGTCAGGAGCACCTAAAACACACCAACCAACAGGTTAAAGTATGTGTACCTAAAATAAACCAACCAACAGGTTAAAGTATGCGCACCTAAATCAAACCAACCAACAGGTTAATAAAGTATGCGCACCTAAATTAAACCAACCAACAGGTTAATAAAGTATGCGCACCTAAAACAAACCAACCAACAGGTTAAAGTATGTACACCTAAAATAAACCAACCAACAGGTTAAAGTACGTACACCTAAAACAAACCAACCAACAGGTTAAAGTATGTACACCTAAAACAAACCAACCAACAGGTTAAAGTATGTACACCTAAAACAAACCAACCAACAGGTTAAAGTACGTACACCTAAAACAAACCAACCAACAGGTTAAAGTACGTACACCTAAAACAAACCAACCAACAGGTTAAAGTACGTACACCTAAAATAAACCAACCAACAGGTTAAAGTATGTACACCTAAACAAACCAACCAACAGGTTAAAGTATGTACACCTAAAATAAACCAACCAACAGGTTAAAGTATGTGCACCTAAAACAAACCAACCAACAGGTTAAAGTATGTACACCTAAAACAAACCAACCAACAGGTTAAAGTACGTACACCTAAAACAAACCAACCAACAGGTTAAAGTATGTACACCTAAAATAAACCAACCAACAGGTTAAAGTATGTGCACCTAAAACCAACCAACCAACAGGTTAAAGTATGTGCACCTAAATTAAACCAACCAACCAACAGGTTAATAAAGTATGCGCACCTAAAACAAACCAACCAACAGGTTAAAGTATGTACACCTAAAATAAACCAACCAACAGGTTAAAGTACGTACACCTAAAACAAACCAACCAACAGGTTAAAGTATGTACACCTAAAACAAACCAACCAACAGGTTAAAGTACGTACACCTAAAACAAACCAACCAACAGGTTAAAGTATGTACACCTAAAATAAACCAACCAACAGGTTAAAGTATGTGCACCTAAAACCAACCAACCAACAGGTTAATAAAGTATGCGCACCTAAATCAAACCAACCAACAGGTTAAAGTATGCGCACCTAAATCAAACCAACCAACAGGCTAAAGTATGTGCACCTAAATCAAACCAACCAACAGGTTAAAGTATGCACACCTAAATCAAACCAACCAACAGGTTAAAGTATGTGCACCTAAAACCAACAGGTTAAAGTATGTATAGCAAACAGGTATAGAGAGACAATGCTGGGTGATACTGGGTTCTAATACCTAGCTGTGCTCTTAATGACATAATTCTGCAGAGTAAGAATTGGGTGATTAACTTAATCAATCCATAATGACGATATTCATTTTTTTTATTAATGGTGACAGATCACTAAATTCTTGGTATCAATTTGAAGGTTTTGACAAATAAAAATGCTTTATTGAGAAATTTTTAAAATCAAAATACTAATGATCCTTAAAACTATTACTAAATTAATTTGTAAATCAATTTCGTTTTCTGTAGATTTCAATGTTATTGAAACATTTCTGTTACAAGTTTTTCACATATCAAATTTCACAAAAAAAATTACAGATCATTACACAAAAATAGGTGATATCAACATTTTATCTAGGGCAAATTACTCATGAAAGAAATATTAAAATACAATAAGTTCATTATACTTAACATTAACAGTCAGTGAAAATTGGTTGATTATTTATATATATTTTGAAATAATTCATTTCTATAACATTCAAAGTTGATATAATTTTGCTATGGACTGACTACCATGATATTCTGCATTCATGATAAGGAAGACTTATGCCGTTATGAGGGGTGTACAATGGTCATACATTCTCATGAAACTTTACATGTACATATTTATCAATGTTTTATCGTTAAAAAGTTGTTATATATACTGTGAGATGCAATTGATCTTTCAATTTCAGATAAAAACCTATCTTTGCCAAGTTTCAAAAATAACAAATTTGAATATATAGTTTGTACGATATAGGGGCTTGTTTTTCTACCCCCATAGTAAACAAGTATAACATTCATTCCTTATATATCTTCAGGATAGGACTTAAACATGATACATGCAAGAAATGTTATTAACTCTGCATCAGGAACCTGCTTGTAATGTGGTGACAAATGTACATTTTGTATGTAAATAAAAAGCAGAGGTTCAATCATTAAATCCAATCTGGGAATGATGGGAGAAACTTTAAACATTTGCCTCCTTTCATCATTAATTTTGTGACATGGAATGAGCAAATGGACCTCTTCGTCATGCTAGTTTAACAAAGTCTAATGAAATGTTTCCTTTTCCTTCAAGAATCCGAACATGTTCTTGAAAATTGAACACATTAAATTTTTAATGCTGCTATTATAAATTCTCAATTAACCATCTCTCCTGCTTCCATTATGATATGAATAATATCTCTAATTTCAAAGCCTTTGAGGTCAAGCCCAACAGTGTTTTCACAAGAAAGGTAGAGACAATTCATCAAACCTTGGAGACATTAAAGAATTTTTAAATGAGTCAAACATTTAACAAATGGTGCACAAATTTCACTTCTAGGAAGACATAGTGTTATGATTTCCTGTAAGCAGACAATTAGCTTGAAAATTTGTTGGAAGGAGGAAATTTTTCATGACAAAACTGCATTTTCTTCTGGTCATGTCTGCAAAAATTCAATATTTCATAGAAAACCGTACTTGCTACGACAGAGGAGAAACACATAACTTTTGTCACTCGTATGATAATGGGGACAGGCATCATTGATTTATAAGATAGTTCTGTAACAAATTGATTTCCTTGTTCAAACAAAGAATTCAAAATGCTAATCATAGCATGTGATTTGGAAAAAATCTAAATTCCATAAAACCCACATTTTCACACATTCAAACAAAAGGTTACTGTGGGCACTGTATCGATAAGACACGATTGATTTTCCTTGCATAAATTATTATTGATTGAAGCCCCCTTAACAAGTAACTTTATATCACAAAGAAAATGGCTGTGCATCATAAAAAGGGAAAAGAACTATCACGATATATTATAATAAATTCTCCCCCCAGGCGACAATGGCTTTTGGATGTACATATCCTTTGGCTGAATAATTCATTTGTCTATTCGGACTCCATAAAATTTTATTCTTCTTGTTTTAGTTAAAAGCTTCATAAGATCATTATGTTTGCATTCAATCCTTCATTAATTCGGGAAATAAAGGAGAACTTGGCAACAAAAGTGATGTATATACAGCGTATGACTAAGGCCAACCACACTCTATTTCAGTATCAAACTAAAACAAAGATCATGTTTAATTCTTTGTATAAAATTAACTTGCAATCATTCAATTAATTTATAGCATTTGATAGAAAACCGATGTTCATTATTCAATTGCTGCAGTTTTTCATTGATGTTGTTTGTCTTTTTCCCAAAAGAGGAACAATTACTTTTGTGGCATTGCTTTACAGAAAAAATCCATCGGTGAATACTCTACTTGATTTACAGCTGTTGTGTGTAGACGACAAAACAAGTCATTTATAAGACGCAAGCTTTTCAAACAATATTTCTTTCCGAAAATGACAAATTTGCAACTTGAGAATTACTATTAAATTCCAAGGATATCAATTGTGAATGGTGGTGACCATTTTCAAAAATGAGACATTCCTCAGTATTATTGTCAACACATGAAAAGAATCACAAAGCTATCTTCAATTAGCTCCATAAGAAATGAAAGAATTAATACTTATTCAATATTTCAACAATTTCTTGAATGTTGAACAAAGGACACATTTGAGATTTCAGATTACTTCCTTTTAAATTTTTCATCATAATTATGCATCATTAATCACGAAGAAATACAGAAAAGAATTTCAATGAACAGTATGCAATGACTAAGTGTTGGTAAAATGACAAATCAATCGGATATCAATTTCAGTTATCATCTCATTTATCTCCCCTTCAATAAGCATCAGATGAGCAATAATGGCTAGACCTTCTTCAGCAAGTTATCTCTTGATCTGCATACTTATTCATAGACATAGAATTAACAAGACAGGACTGACTTTTTCTAGGTTAGATAATGTGAACTCTTTGGTGTTAGAGGTCACATTCACATCTCCGAGGAATCAAGATTCAAGCATTGTTTCATCAAGAGGAGAAATTCATTTTTAATAAAGCTAGGGTACATAATTCGCCTGTCTGCAACTGCATGTACATGATGCGTATCTGTGTTTGCATGCTTGAAGTCACAAAATGTGATGTTAATTGCAATTCCAAAATGAGGCCATGGTGACTTACTTTTGGGATGTGACACACTTTCCTCCTCCCCCAAGATGCATCCACTGACCCCATGCTTCACAGTGTGCACAACATCATCCAGACATGATGTATAACTATAAAATTCTAGAAGGGGGCTACAGTGACCTACAGTCTAGACTATTGTAATGACCCTTGTATGAAACAATTTTCTGTCTAATGCAAACATATTTCGTCTCTCCTAACACAATTTCCTATATAAATTGACTGTATTACACGCCCTTGCTTATGCAACAAGCGACAATACTTTTCAACCCTAAAACAATAGTTAGACTGTTTTAAACGACTTTTGAGATGATCCCTCGCATACTGGGTACTGAAAAACGTTTACTCTTGCATTTTGCATGAGGTTAGTGAAAAAATGACACCTAAATCTAAAGTCTTACTATACAAAAAATTCAAAGAGATAAAAAAAAATACAGAATCCCCATAAACAAAAACAAGGGATTCTAAATAATTTTGAGAATTCTAATGTGTCTGAAGATCTCAACAGTGGAGGTACAATACTGGTAATGAAGACATCAACAATCTAATGTTTGCATGGTTTAAAGATGCAGTTAGCTAAAGAATCAACAATAGGTGATGATTTCCTGTAAACACTATTAACGAGTTCTTGGAAGCAGTCACGACTAACTGCCACCAGCATTTTTGTTTGTGCTAGTTACAAATGAATATATCTACATGTAATAATATATGTAAACTGAACATTTTATTTTCTTTACTTTCATTTAATGCCTATATGAATTGGTAATGATACAATTCTTACGCAGAATCATACATTTTTAATTTTTGAATTTCATTCCTTTCATGAATTTTAACTAATACCTACATGATTATATATCTTATTATCTGAATACTTGTGTATGTTATAAAGCACAGCTGTGATTAATGAAATTTAGCAAAATTGATAAATGGGGTTTTCAATTGAAGTGTGTGTATTAATTTTCTTGAAAGCCAAAGGTGTGACTAAAGTTCAGAAGATAATCTTTAAGAGACTCTGTCAAATGCGACATTTTTTCTCTCATCTCTTGAAAGGTCACATATAGACTGTATATATGAGTCATGACCCCCCCCCCCCCCCCCCCCCCCCCCAAATGCATCAGCTAACCAGGTTTGATATTCCGTGGCCTCATAATACAAAAGATATAATCCAGGCACAATTTGTATACATATAACCATAAAATTCAAGAATGAGACCACTGACCTACTTTTTGTTCACTAGCCCCCCCTCCCCCCGATGTATCAACTAACCAAGCTTGATAGACCTATGCCTCAGTATGAAAGATATGATCCCAACATGATTTGAGTATGTATAACTATAAAATTTCAGAAGGAGGCCACAATCAACTATTTTTGACTGACCCCCCCCCCCCCCCCTCCCCCAACGACGAGTTTCATGGTCCTAGGCCTGACAGCGGGAAAGGTATGACTCGGACACAAAAACAAGCTAACAGACAGATGGTGGGAAAGCCTATACCATAATACCACCCCTAAAAAGACAGGCATGTAAAACTAAATACTATTTCATAATTTTAAAAAGTCGAGGAGAAAGGGAACACATCAAATTCTACATAATCAGAAGTACTTGTTTTTTTCAAGTACTATCAGGAACTAGTCAATTTGACTTGGTTCAGTTTTAAGGTCATGTATGTTTCTCACTAATATATAATTTTTTATGATGTTTCAGATAAAATTCACTTGCATCGTATCATGTTTCTACAACAACACAAAAACTTGGGATATATTACCAGGTTTGTTTTAGAATTAGTATACTTTGATAGTTCCTGGTTGTGGCGAGAAGAAATATGTATTACAGAAGTTTGTAGGAACATTACTAAGTTATTGTAGCAAACACCTCGAACCATTATAGATAACTGATTATTTATAGAAAATAGAGATTTTTTTCAGTATCAAATAATTGTACTCAGTAAATAAAATTCTTACAAAAGGTATATTTCTATCAAGCACAAAGTTTAATAAATTGAAGACTTTGCTAAAAACCTATGACATCACACGAGGATAAAGTATTAGACAAACTTAAGCGGATGCTACAAGTGGTTTTGTAATATCCTTATACAAAGATGATTAGGAAAAAACACTGATTTTAATCTTTTCCTGAACCTAGTTAACTATCTATGAAATACTGTTGCACCAATCAAATTATTTCAAGTACTCACATACTCCAAATTTGCATGATTTCCCTATCACTGTACTTTTATGTCATTGATAAAAGTGATGGTATTAGTTTCGCTTTCTATAGCAGCACAAAACTTGTGAGAGCATTTTGGTAAAATGATATTAAAATGAAAGAGACGCTTCATCTATTTTAAAACCAATTCAACACATCTTGAAGTCTACATCTAATACAACGGATCAAATGAATACTCAGTCTGTTTATGATAGCATATAGAACATACATCTTAAATGCTACAAGCATCTTTTCTGAACTGTCTTACCAGGTAACAAGTTGATTTCTGATTTTGCACATACAATCTCATCTGCTATTTTTTGAGCTGTAGGAAGAACGTCTGTATGGTGCTCAGCAATGAGATACTGAGCAAACTTTTGAAGCTGTTCTCGACTCATTTGTAAAAGGGTTTCTGTAAGTAAATAAAAAACCACACAAATGAGCAGTGATCCTTTTTACTCAGAACTCTGTATATATACAGGGGGAAAGGTAAAGATCCAAGTTTGTGTTCTTGTGTGGTTGGGTTCTGTAAAGTAATAACACACTGCTGTTATTTTATCTCTGATATTTCATATATGTGAATTATTATATTCTCTAAAGATTCATAATTTCAAAAGGTTTAGGTAACTCCTGTGTAAAATAATTTTAACTTTACACCAACTGCTGCAGTTAAATTTCTTTCAATAAAGAGGGCAATTATAATGCCCGACACCTGGTACACAGGAATTAAGTACAACAGCAAATTTACTCTGAAGGAAAGGCTTCAAACATTTCCTACCGTTCCCAGGTATTGTCCTTCATTACGAACTTTATATATTTACCCGAGATGGGGACCCGCAGTTCAACACTATCCGCCTTCCTTATACGGTACAGAGACAGGGCCACCACATGTTGACACCAGAAGATATCCTTGTTTCCACAGCCACACTTGACAGAGGTGATCTTACACCTGAACAAAAATGTCAAAATTTACTCAGAATTATTCATTAATCAGATACTGGGTTGTTTTCTCTCTTCCTTCATTCAGTGAGATTTGAGATAACATTTTTCCTATTATTTTGTTCTGATGTCTCTCTTTTCTAGTCTCGTCAATAACTTGATCAAGTTCCTGGAGCATGTGCCTTATTAGCACTAACCACATGTTACACTGTGTTTCTTTATGCAACAGGATCATGATGAAGTACTTCAGTGCAATAAGCAAATACAATGAAAAGAAATAGTTTTATAAGGAACACTATATATCTTACCCTAACAATGTACACAAAAATTGTTTATCAGTCGTACACACATATATCAGTTATGTGAAGTAAAACTTTGTGTCCACTAGTATTGATCTAACAGTTGATGTAAATTGTTCGAAAATCTACATGATTTTTTTTTTCATTGAGATTCAAAGATCAATGCACTGCTCAGTTTGATGTCTAGTTTTCTGTTCAATATATTGAAATTTTCTGTCGATAGCATGATCACCTTATTTGTTAACCAACAACTGCAAATCAATTTCCTTAACACATATATTCATCTGAATCCTGTGAGAGGTAAAGACATAAAAGGGCCAATAACTCTCATCCGTTTCCTTTGTTCTCCCTTTTATCCTCTTCATGCATGTACATTTTCCAGTAGAGAATAGAAAATTTAACATAGAAAGTGTATAAAGACACACTCCAGTGCTGCCTATAAAACTCTTTCAAAACTGATGCCTTGTTATGGGGTTCTTGATTCAGAGGACGAAATGTATCAAAATCCAGAGAACCTATTTCATTTTGATTCTGTCATGTTGTAATCCTGATCCAATTACATCTCTCAGTGAATTCAGCCTTTTATTCAGCCAAACTATCGTTACTGATCAGGATAGGGAAATCAATACAGGCAAAACAAGAGATTTATATAATCTCTTGTCAAAGGCACACAATGAGCAAACTTTTGTTCTGAAACAACAGGGGTAAGATAATATGCTATGACAAGTGTCTGATCAGAATTAATCAGGAAGACCAATGCTGCAAATCATCATCAAAGGACTTGTGCTGGGCACTAGAGGCAACTTGCACTTTCTGTATATTGACAGATCAAAGTTCCTGCGAATTTAAATCCAAAGCCGCCAGACTCATCTGCATGTTCCTAAATTCTCTACAGCGCTGTGTCGCTGTGTCGTACAGCAGCTTAGTCATGAGCAGCTTCATTCTGAAAATCTCAGCAAAACTGATCTACTTGTACTCTTTGGATACTGGCCACTATACATCATAGACCACTGCAAACAATAAATATCCCCACCCAATTTCATAGCTAACAGCTGCAGCAACTGAGCGCAAGCAACACTGAACTGACATTGGAGATTGGAGAAGAAAATCCACTAATCTAGCTAATAATATTACTGCACATAAGGAACCAAATCCCATAAGCACATTGCCCTATATATGTCTTTCTTTTCTCCTTTTGTCTGCAGAAGTCTGGCCATGAAGAGGGATCAAACAATGTTAGAATGTTTCTTCCTCTGTATTACCAGTTTCAAGTATACAGTTTATGAATACCTACACAGCCCTTCATTTTATAATCAAGTACTGCATCCTGCTAGTTTTCGTAACACTGGGATATTGTAACTAAGCTCTTAGAATTACTTATACAAGGAAATTTTCTCTCAAGTGTAACACTAAACTTCCTATGCACTTTGGTGGGAATTTAAAAGTTCAGGAGACTTTCCTAAGCAGCACTGTGCTTCCATTGTCTGTGTCATTGTTGCAATGCTGTTGTGCAGCATATGAATTTCAGAATGGTTAGACTTGCATGCCTGAATCTATTCAGAATTACCTCTGATCTCATTTGCCTCATCAAGTAGCATTAAATCAGTGTTTTAAATTCTAAAGCTATTTGTTCAAACTTTTAGCCCTATAATATAAAAGGTCTCAAACCGAGCCAGGATGACAAAGTATGGTAGAATAGCACCAACTGGCACCAAACTATGTAGTTAAGCTTGATTAAATTTTAAACAAACTCCTGGTATAAAAATCACATACAAATGTTTCTTAGAGACTTGTGAATGATTTCACTTTCAATGTAATTTAAATCAGACTTGGTTTTATAATCTTAGTCATAGTGTTTTACCCATTTTTAAGGGGATTTATTCAAATTCCATGCAAATAATCAAACTTGTTACAGACCACTGGAATTTAAAGAAGGATACAAAATATAACTGAGAGTCAAACAATGGACCGGGTCAGCTTAGTGAATGCTGGCTGCCTTTACACTCCTTCCAAGGGTGGACAAGCCCCTGAGGAAATTCCAACCTACCGCTATTTGATTGCCTCTATAGAGCTCAAGTTATCAATAGCACTTACACTAAGCACAATACCCCTAGAAACACCACTGGTCTAAGCTTTTTCACACACATGTATTGTTCAAAATAAATGCTGCTTCTCCGAATGTTCACAAGCTTTAATATCCCACAGATCATAGTAACCTTTGTTGCCCACACAAATGTGGTCACTCCTCTGAAATGATTTTCCTGATCAAAATGGACATATGCTTCGAAACTTCAACTATGAAAAATTTCTTCACAGATTAAAAATGATTGCATGCAAGTCTCCTTTTGATTTGTTTAGAGGTTATGCAAGAACATACACTCTGACTTCTTATGTAGACTCTTACCTATCAAAGCTGATTGAAACCTGGTAGGGAACATCGGGGTCAGAAGAATACAGGGGATTTGAGGGCTCCTTCACCGTCCCACTCAAATGAAAGCCTGCAAAACAAAGAGAAATCAACACTGAAGTATGGAAATGCTATAAATATCAATTCTAAAACTGGATTCATGAAATTTGGTCCCAATATTGAATTATTGTGTGTGTGTGTGTGTGTGTGTGTGTGCGCACACAAAACAATAATAACCATATGAATTTACTTATATATAGTATACATACATATATAACAGATTTACATACTGCATATTGTAATTTGTCAGCTCAATGATATACACAAATTTAACAACCTCAGCAGTGTAATGGTTTGGACAAGAGTTCCTTGCAACCTGGAGGTCCTGTGTTTAACACCCCCCCACCCCCCACCCCCCATGTGGTTGTGTTTAACCCAAGATGTTTAGATTGAAATTGTTCCATCGCAAAGTGCCTGATCTTAGAAGTGAAGGTCATGGGTCTATTTGATGAAACCAAATAAGCAGAGGTCCTATGTAACTGTAGGCATAACACATGATAAAGAACCCTCATTGCTATGACCTTAAGTGTCACGCACTGGACAAATTTTGTGGCACTTCACCTACTGCTGGAAATTTCTCAATCTGCTGCAGAACTAGCTCTCTGGGCAAAAATTGGAACAGACCAAAGAGTAACAGGTCTACTCGTAATAAAAACCTTCGATTTACAGTTGTTCAAACTGACTGGCAACATAACATGGCTATGTAAACAGGCAGACTTAGTAGTGAGTTTTCAGTTTGAAAGGAGCTTTTATTCATTCTTGACACAATGTATAAAGATATAAAACCTGAAATGCACAGAAAAAGTTGCACTGTAAATCAAAGGATTTTATAATGGATGGATCTGTAGCTCTCTGGTCTATCCCAATCAAATTACAGCACTAAAACCTCATGCACTATACTTTCATGTACTAATTGGATGTAACATTACTAAAATTCATATTTGTCCACACTTGTGGTAAAATGCACCCTGGGTATTCAACTGTTGATTAGGGGTAAATATGGTATCTGTTTAATCTTTTACAGTATTCTTGCCTCAGGTAGTGATTACAGAACATGTCATCAAATAATCACATTACCGGTATGTTAATTCCTATCATCTCACTATCACTGAGTCTTTACAGAAATTCTATTGAGTCACTGGTCAGTTGGGCTTATGGACATGCATTTTACAAATTCAGGAATTGTTATTTACACATCTTCCTTGAAGAAATAATTAAAAATTACTAATAAATTCATAAAACAAATTGGTAGCCTCCAGTGTCTGGCTAGTCTGCAGTTTTTGTGAGACTGTACTCAGTCTGTCATCTTTTTTTTACAAATACAGAAGATCCATAAAGTGTCTATGATCAGAAACAGGAACCTTATTAAAGATGCAAAGAATAGAAAATGCATCATGTGAATACAATCTGTGTGTCAACTCCAGGCAATATGAAAAGAAGTCATAGTTTATGACTGCAAAAAGATATTGAATTCAGAGACAAGGTACAAGATGGTGACTTAAGAGAGTTTGCTACAGGAAAACAAAATGTCTATACATGGAAACTTGCCCACAGCTCAATATTGGGATATTCAGTGTGTCACAATTTAGCCTTAGATAACTTATTGACAATTTTGTAAATATTGAGGTGATGTGCAACATTTTTCAATAATATATATCTTTTTGTGACATTTCAGGTACAATTCACTCACACCTTATCTTGTTTCTACATAAAATTTTGAGGCATATTAACATTTTTGGTTGTGGCAAGTAGACCTGTAACTCTTACACATTACAGAAGGTTGTGTATAATGGACACTACATGTTATTATAACAAAGAAGGGGGAAAATCCCCATACGACGTAATGGAAAGTATATAGTAATACATGTATTACTACAATATAAAATTTAAACCATTTCTGAAATTACAAAAAAAAAACCTTCTTATTGAGATGACAAAATAGCTGTAGAAAAAAGTAATGGTAGAAATGTTGTGCATGACCTTTATACAGGGTTCTGAATAACTGGAGTACAACTGCATCAATTTTATGTTAGTCAATTTAAGTCAAATTATATTGAGATTTACATAGCTACTGTTGTATAGAATCTGTAATACAGCACCCTTCTTATAACCTTATGTGCATCATGTGGCATCACTATTTACAGCTAGTTTTAAAGTCAGGCTCTATGGTAAAAGGTTGATACATGTACATGTATTACATAAATATATATACATTCCATATTACATGTATTTCAGCTCTGACCTATTATCATGTATTTCAGCCCTAAGGTGGTGAAACAAAGTGATAATGAATTAATTCCACAACACAAAGGAACATAATTATCTACAAATTACCACAAAATGTCATGAACGTGGAAAACAGCATGTAAACATGTCCGTTCTCACCAGTGTGGTGTGCTTGTACATGTACACACTGTGTATACATGCTAAAAGTCATGTCAGAAATTCATTTAACAATGTCAGAAATTCATTCTATTCCATACCCCAGGGGATGACAATAAAAGTTATGCAGACCCCTCTCCCTTTTTCCCCATAACAAACTTAAATGATATTGACATCAGTAGGCCTGGACAGTGGTACTGTTTAAAACAGTACTGCTGACATTGAAAAACTACCAGTCTGAATACAACCACATCTCATCCAAACACAAACCAACTGTAGATTCCAGTTATACCACAGTAATTAATATTTTTCTGTTTATCCTTGAGAAGCCTTTCTCATAAAACTGAAGTCTCACTTTTAAACCTTTATTCAAATTTCCTTCATAGTTGTACTTGCAATTTTACTTTGCCACACACAATCTAGACAGGCTACCAGCAAATAAATTGATGTTACAGGGATTTCAACAGTCTCATTTAAAGTCAACATTTTGCAAACTTTATGGTTGTTTCAACTATCTAATTTAACAATACAACCTGTCATTGGGTAAAATGCCTCTGACATGTTTTATACCAATTGAGGTCATTCTTCACACACTGATTTTGACTACGGATTACTCTGTTTATTCCATTGAGATAGGGATCATGGTTGGTGTGACTGGTCGACAGGGAATGCTTTCTCCTCCTGACACCTGATCCCACCTCTGGTATGTCCAGGGGTTCGTGTTTACCCTACTCTTAATTTTGTATTCGTTATAGGAGGTATGAGATTGATCACTGTTCGGTATCTTCACCTTTTCAAACTGATGCTGAATGACAATTTTGCAGAATTTCAGTACTCATGTTATATCATTACATATAATGATTTTACTGCATACCATTCCATCACCTACTTTGTTCAAGTAAAATCTTATATCATTCACGACATGTAACCACAAAATGAACATATTGACCCCATAGTCATGACAGTTCAATCAAACATAATGGCATTTTTGATCATTACTAAAACTTTTAAAAGGTTCATATATCAAAATAAAATTGCAGAGTATCTTTATCTTCATACATAAGTAAGTGCATTTCCAGGTACAAAAGATTTACTTTTAGACTGTCATTACTGGCAGTTAGTTCAGTCTGGTGCAAGAAGAGCACAATTAGTGTCCGACACCATTCCTTGTGTATGTAGACATTTCTGAATAATACATATACTTGTCTGAACTTTCAAAGACGATAAAAAATTAAGAATGAATATACATCAAGTTTTTTTTTCCACATTTGTATTGATATAATGAATTCTAGTATGATTCCCCGTGTGATTTCTAGCACCTTTCAGATTATAAATGCAAGTATTTGAAGAGATGTATTATGAATTTATAATTCAAGTGGGAATTGTGAAGCCAACTGACAAGGGCTATTTTCTTAAAATCTTTCTAATTGACTACCTAATGTTATACTCTTCTGCTCCAATATCAAATGAAAATGGAATAGGGGTGTTATACTCTGTCTTTCAATTTGGGGAAGGTGGAAGTCATATCAAAGCTTGTTTATCAAAGCTGTCCAACAAGATTAAGATCTTCCCTGGGACTGCTATCCTATTGCTACCATTCTCACCAGTCTGTAAATGTCTTTGCAATTAGAAACCACCTGGGTTCTTCATCTTCACCAGATTTATAACAACAGCTTGTGACTAATAGTCATAATAAAGTTTCACTACTTCAACTTTTTGTTGCTTAGTCAACTCCATTATGGCTAAGACTTTGATTTCACTGATATCAAATACAACACCATAAAAAGAGAAAGCCTGTACTTTTTGGTAGTAATGACATCTTTTCAAATATATTAGGAAGTTAGAAATTTTAAAGATATTGTGCAGGCAAAATGTGACATCCTGTACAATGTACATAAAAGTTGAAATTATGTTACTAACTCACTTGAAATTAGGTGAATCTACATACAAGTGGATATGACAATATAAATTATGACAAGCATGTGACAGGAATTTTTAACCATTATGCAAGTACACTGTTCTACACACAACATTGTATGCTTTTGTTTATTTGTTTGATATCCCTTCAAAAATTTGTTAAGTGACAGAAAGTAGAAGTCTGAAAATCTAAATCTGCATGTATATATTGTACATATAGTGTACAATTACTTGCTAAAAAGTCTATATATTTTGGTGACACTTGTGTTGGTTACTTAT